>NW_015624556.1:67773-77108 GCF_001515625.1 Sinocyclocheilus rhinocerous | reverse complement strand
TCCGTTAAAGACGCAGTTGTGTGACGTGATAGTATGTCCCAAAGCTTGCCTACTCTTCTACTACACACTCAAAAGTGTGTACTTTTTATTGACCAAAAGAGTACATACTTTAAGGATGTAGTATAAGTAGGCACATTGAGATGCAGCACAAAATCCTGTGAAACAGAAAGCCATGGCTGGACAATTTCATGCTCCCAGTCATCCTGGTGTGCTACAATATATCGCACAACAAAAAGTTGTTATCGTGACAGGCCTACTCCCCACTTTCAATTGTTTTACTTCAGTGATTGGTTAAAATTTTGTGAATTTTTTAAATAAAAGATCAAAAGGATAAACAATGCAGATTTATTTTCACAGCCGCCTTTGCTCATATTTACCAAGGTTGCCAATATTAGTGGAGGGCACTGTTTGTGTGGCTGATTTCTTTCAAATTTCTCACAGAGCTTTAGGGCCATGAGTCGGCCCACCATGTTTCATTCCAATCAGCCTCCGTTAACCCCATCTAATAGGTGCTCAAACTTAATTTGCTGATGGTGGCAATGTTTTTCGAGACACACGAATGTGCTCATAGACAGCTGTGGCACTTTGGACACATGATTTTTAAGTCAGTCGGACTAACACATGTTTTTGTCCTATTATAGTGGCCAAACTCCACGATTTTTGTCATGTTACCTCAGATTGAGGTCTTACATATGCATATGAAGTTTTATGTAAATATCTTATTTTGTTGAAAAGTTATAGTTGAGCCAAGGATTCCCATAATATAAAGCCTTCTACACACTGCACGATTTTCGGCTGTGCCAGAGGAAAGATTGGCATCATGAAACAATTGTAGCGATTTCTGTAAAGGTGGCTCCTAAATGGTGGTCTTATTTCGTACAGTGAGAGAGGTTCAAAGACAGCCGTTGTCACGGTCTTGCAACCAAACATAGCCTGCGATCATTTTCTGAAAGTGTCAGAAATTCAGCATGATCATCGCACTGTGTGTTTGCTGCTACGACCCATGTTTACTGACCAGCCAATAAAAATGCAACATGGAATTTAGTTTTTTTAACGCTGTAGCGCCAATCGGGCAAGCCTTGGAGATGTTGTAGATGGGGTTGGGAACTACCATCCTTCAAAGTTTCAAGTCTCTATGCAAATTTACAGTTTGGTCTGCCCGATCACTTTTAGGTCAGAATGGTATTTTCTGAAAATCTTTCAGCGCTACATTTGATCACTGCCCTAATTACTAAATACAGGGAACGGGCATGATAAAGGAGAGGCATGGTAGCAATCACCGGCTCTTCACCTCATCACTGCATCACCTCACATGTAGTTTAAAAGTTATTCCCTAAGATTTAAATCAGAGTGTAAATTAATGGAGCAACAGGATTAAAGTAATCTGACTTAAATTTAAATTTAAAACAAAATGGTTAAAATGTAAGTTTGCTTATTTTAAACAAAGTTTAAAGTTTTGTGTTTAAAATTTAAAATGTTTAATTAATCTAGATATCTTATTGGTGCAACCCACCTTTACTGTCCAACTGATTTTACATTAAAACTCCCAAAAATCTCATAGGAATGTTCATATGAGCCAACAAGACAAACTCTGTCAAAAATGCAAATCTAAACAAAGCCAGGGCCTTTTATGTGCAGAAGTGACTATCTAGATTGTCTTTCTCAGCTGAAGCCAACATAATAAAGAATGAGTATCAAAACTTTTTTTACAGGTGTAGTATTCTAGACTGCTTCAGTGAAAACTGTCCTGACAGAACTTGACTCAGAGTGTCACAGAGTGAGATCAGAGGCACTCCCTCACACTGATTGGACTGCTATATTAAGAACTCACAGAGGGCTTATAAAGTCCGCACTGACACATCATGTTTAATGCTGCTACCTATGCAGTTGAGGAGTTCTGGAGAGAGTGCGCCGGGACGGGACCCGTCTGTTGTTAGTATCCCCGTTCTGGCCGGGCCGAGTTGGGTCTCAGGCCTGATTTCTCTCCTCGACGGCGCTCTAGGGGAGATTCCCGTCAGGAGAGATCTGCTCTCACAGGCGGAGGGCGCGCCCCCGCCCGGAGCTGTGGAAGCTGTGGGTGTGGCCTCTGAGGAGGCACAACTCATGACTTCCGGTCCCTCAACCGAGGTTGTTGAGACTATCCTCCATCCAGAGCTCCCTCTATGAGGAAACTGTATTTCTGCGGAGACCGCCAGCCCGACCCAGCTAACTGCCCGTTTGGTACAGTTCTGGAGTTCCTGCAGGCCTGTTTATCCGCAGGGTTGACCCACTCCACCCTAGAGGTCTTCGTGGCGGCCATTGCGGCCTACCACGCCCCTCTCGGTGGCCATTCAGTGGGAAGACACCCTCTTCTTACATGTTTCCTCTGCGGTGCGCTGAGACCGAGGCCTCCGGCCAGAGAAGCTTATGCTAAGTGGTGGATCAGGATGCTATTCCATAGACTCGAGTCCTCTGATCTCCCCTATCCTTTGGGGGTCAAGATTCACTCCTCCAGAAGTTGGCCTTCGGGATGGCGGGCCCCGCCTACTTCTCTCGCCCTAGCTGTGCAGTCTTCCACACTAGGCAGAGATTTGGAAGTCTGGCGGCGTGGGCATTCTCGTTCCCCTAGCGTTTCCGACGCATCTCGAGTTCCTGAAGAGGAACGTCTCAGGTTACGTATGTAACCCTAGTTCCTCGAGGGAACGAGACGCTGCGTCTCGGTGCCATACTTCCGGCATCCCTGCCAGCGCTTGCCTCATTCCTGAAGCTGACGCTGGCTCCGCCGCACGTGCTTTTATAGCTTCCTGGTCATGACGTCACCCGCCCGTGACATCCCGCTCAGCTATTGGACTGATTTCACATGTTATTCAGAGCGTGGTCACAGAAGGCGTTCCCCTAGCGTTTCCGACGCAGCGTCTCGTTCCCTCGAGGAACTAGGGTTACATACGTAACCGGAGACATTTTTTCCGCTACTTTCAGGTCGTGTAACACTTGATGGCGAGTATTCGTAAAAAGCTGGTGGTGGTTGGGGACTGGGCATGTGGGAAGACTTGTCTGTTAATCGTTTTCAGCAAAGATGAATTTCCAGAGGTTTATGTGCCCACCGTTTTTTGAAAACTACGTCGCGGACATTGAAGTGGACTCCAAACGAGTTCAGCTGGCTTTATGGGACACGGCGGGGCAGGAGGATTACGACCGACTTAGACCCTTGTCCTATCCGGACACCGATGTCATCCTCATGTGCTTCGCCGTGGACAGTCCGGACTCTCTGGAAAACATTCCTGAAAAGTGGGTGCCGGAAGTGAAACAATTCTGTCCTAATGTGCCCATAATTTTGGTGGCGAATAAGAAAGATTTACGGAGCGATGACAATGTGAGAAGTGAGCTGTCGAGAATGAAACAGGAACCAGTGAGAACGGAGGACAGACGCGCCATGGCTGCTCGCATCGGAGCGCACGACTACATGGAGTGCTCTGCCAAAACCAAAGAGGGGTTCGGGAAGTGTTTGAGACCGCTACTCGAGCATCCTTACAGAAGAGACCAAGACCACCCACTGGCTGTTTGAACTGTTGCCGACTGATGTGAAAAAAATAAAATAAAAAATAAACCTATGACACAAAGGTGAGGGTTCACGGGACATCCTCCTCGAAACGATTGCTTTTTCGCGTATGCCATCAGCAGAAACGACTTTTTACTCATAGAACACACTGTGCATGTATTGTGAGGTCTCTATTCCAAAGCTATCTAATGTCATATGGGCCAATTCAGGCTGGGCACTGGACTGACTTTTGCTAAATTATGTTAATGGCTTAAGGACTGTGGCACCGATGATGGTAATGGATGGTAAAAACATTATTTATTTTTTTTATCTTTTCAGTTCTTCATTGTATGGTGTATACCAGTGTAGGATCTTACTTGAGTAGAGAATTCTTATTTGATTCTTTTAGGACATGAACCACATTGTGCTGAATTGCATGATCAGAAATAGAAAGCAATTGATGTGTTTATCATGTTCATTGTGATGTTGTTTTCTGTTAATAAATTAAAATACACTGGCAGGTACTTTCTCAAAACAGAAGTTCACATGTGCTCTGTATGGCAACAACTGTTTTAGGTGTAATCAAGGTGTTAGTGTTGAACAAATGTTGCCTCCTTTAAGTATAAATATTATACCATAAGAGAATGAATGTTTCAGGGAATGAATCAGAACTGCTGAGGACATGCCAATGTGACTGTTTTTTAACACATTTTTAATGTTTATTTGGTCTGACAGTGGCGCTATTCAGTTTATGAAATATACTGAACAGGCCTTAATCAAACTATTTTAAATATATTTTGAGTTTGAACAAGCTGTTTTGCTTTCATTTTTGTGAATTTGCTGCTTTCAGGTATTTTTGGGAAGATTCAAAGACATAGGTAAAGCAATGTGAATATATGGGTGGTTTTGCTTGCAAATTATAAATATATATTTGAAAATTATTAAAGTGTCTGATAGAGATAGAGTGTCCGGGAGTGACCCATCCTACTGTATCGTTCTCAGCTGGTCTTGCTTCTGTGTGGCACAAGTGGTAGCCTAACCCAATTTAAAGTTTTTCTCAATCAATTTGACACTTTTCTCCAATGCAGTGTACTTGTTCTCAAAACAATTAGCACAGCCATCCAAACACAAAATTATCTTAACCAAACAGTTCAACTTTAGGGAAGATTCAAAGACATAGGTAAAGCAATGTGAATATATGGGTGGTTTTGCTTGCAAATTATAAATATATATTTGAAAATTATTAAAGTGTCTGATAGAGATAGAGTGTCCGGGAGTGACCCATCCTACTGTATCGTTCTCAGCTGGTCTTGCTTCTGTGTGGCACAAGTGGTAGCCTAACCCAATTTAAAGTTTTTCTCAATCAATTTGACACTTTTCTCCAATGCAGTGTACTTGTTCTCAAAACAATTAGCACAGCCATCCAAACACAAAATTATCTTAACCAAACAGTTCAACTTTACTGCAAAATGAAGCACTGAAATTTTTTCTAGTAATGCATTTATTATAAGTAAATATTAACATCAAATCTATAGGTTTGTTCTCTATTGATTTTAAAACACATTCAGCTGTAGATGCACAAATATACTAATGAAAAACATGTTTATTGCCATTCTTCTACAGGGAGTTTTGTTTTACATATATTGTGTATATCTAAACGAAATAAAAATTGTTCCAACACCAACACCTGCTATCACCCATGAGCAGTGTTGCGGGTAACGCATTACAAGTAATGAGAGTTACGTAATCAGATTACTTTTTTCAAGTAACTAGTAAAGTAATGCATTACTTTTTAATTTACAAGAGAATATCGGAGTTACTTTTTCAAATAAGTAACGCAAGTTACTTTTTTTTCCAATTTATTGATTGACAGCTCTCCTGTCCCCATGTTGAGAGAAATCAGAAGATGCTACTGTAGTTCTAAAATAAATATGAATATGCATTAATTCATCTCACTCACAAAATAAAAAAGCAGATTCATTCCATAAAATGAATTTAAAAAATGCAACTCAGAATATAATGCAAACCTGCAATAATGAAATGTTAAACACAAATATCCTTTATGTATTTAATCCCATTCTATTAAACAATGTCTTTGCTTCTGACCTTCGAAGATCCAGTTCAACCGTACTAATAAGCTCTGGACCACTATGTCAACCACTATTCCATTTAAAATAATCTTGATTGTCCACCTGAATGATCTCAAACTTAAATTCTGAAAAATGTTTGGACATTTACAGTAAGTAACAGAAGTTGTCCCAGGAGGACTAAGAATCTGTACTATCAACAATCAAAGTCTCCCCCCATGAGAGGCCATGATTTTTACATGGTCAATTAGGGTAATTCTGATTTCATTTGAAATTCATCTGCACCTTCTACCTCTCCTTCCACCCTGTTGTCCACTTTCTCTCAGTCCATGTCTTCTTACAGTTTCTGCTCTTGTTCTTTCCAATACACCAATACCCTCCTCTCTAGTCATCGTTTCTCCCTTTCCTTCTCCTCTCCTCTTTACTCACATCTTCCTCTCTGCTCATCTCTTTCTACCTGTTACACTCTTCATCTCTCTCATTACACACCTTTCTCTACCCACTCCACCACCTTATAGACTTACACCTCTTTCTTTACTGCCCCCCCTTTATTTTTATTTATTTTATTTTTACTATTTATTTATTTATTGCATATTCGTTCTTGCTCTTTGAATACTTTCCCTTTTATTATTACTCTGAAGCAATTGTGATAAATGTGTAAACGATTAGGAGAACTGCATTTCTTGTGTTGAGTGATTAACCGAATAGTTGTCAGTTTAGAGCTAATCGAAAATACACAATGTTCATTTGATAGAATGACAAATTACAGAGTTTTATTTGTTGCATTTGGACAAATGGTACATAAAAGTTTGTGATTTGTGTAAAATGTTTTTTCAGATATTTTAAAGTATTGGTTGGTTGCATTAACTATTGTGAAAACAGTTCAGAATTGTGTGCACATTGTTTTGAGAAAATTATTTGCATGATTTGTAATTTGTATGAAATGAATGAAAACATTCAATCTGTTTAGGAAAATTACAAAGTATTCAGATCACTGTTTTAACTGTTTTGAGAACAGTGACCTCATGAGTTTGGAGAAATTTGTCAAATCGATTGTGAAAAAGGAAAGTTTTTTTTTTTAACAATTTTGTTTAAATAGTATTTGCGCTTGACACCAGAGTGTTGATGTGCACACAAACTGGCTAGCTTTATTGTCTGCAGAAATTATTGGGGTGTGTTTGTTTGTTTATTATTTATGCATATTTTACAGACATCACAATAAATATTAAGGTCCTTCAAAGAGAATATCACCTTAAACCTGGAATACACTACCTGATTTTTGCTCCGATTTTCTGCCAATTTACTGTCTGGCGAAGTTGACACTAGTTGCCGAAAGTCAAAGCCAGTCTGCAGATTTGTGTTGACAGATTCCATAGAAAATCACGTAGTGATGGTAACAGACTCAGATTTTTTAGCTTCAAACTCTGATTTCACCCAGTTGGAGGATCTCAAACATGTCTGATATTTTCAACCAATTTTAGAAGACATATTGTTTTCATTTGTCAAGTGTCTCCTAGCAACAATGCACACATTTCTGAATTAGTTTTCTGATTGGAACCATAGGTATGTATACATGTATACATAACACAGTCGTTTAGTGTATGATGGCCAGTTTCCCTCTGTCACTATTTACAAAGTCGGTGTGTATGATGCTAGTGTTTTGAAAATATGTTCAGATTTTAAAAATCATTAGTGTATTCCAGCCTTTAGTTTATAGTTAGTGAACTAATTTAAACATTTAGTAACACAATGTTTTATTTTTGTCTTATTTGAAAATTCTACTTTTATATTATAGCTGGTTTAACTTTTATTCATGGTAAAATTTAGTTGTAAAAAAGTCATAAAAAATATTATATAGATCAGTAAGTAACATTTTGGCTTGTGTCTAAATAAAATATAGGGTGAATTCAGATAAAGTGGGCCATTTAGCCTTGTTTGTACTGCTCAAAGGGTCTACACTTTCAGCATAACAATGGTCTTTAAATAAAGAGACACTATCTCTTTAAATTATAAAATAGTTTGGCTGATGCAATATAACCTTGGTAATTGTGGCTGCACCTCAAAGGAGGACTCCATCATGAAAGGTAGTAAGCTCTTTGACATTCACATTTCCATTTCTAACTTGTAAGGTTGCTTAGTAAATGTAAACTAATATAATTGTGACAGTACTTGTGTTATGTGTTACTGTAGTTAACATTAAAATGCAAAAAATACATTTCAAAAAAGTTTTTCTTGTAATGTGTGTGGCGGAACGGGAAAAGGCGTAACTGGGAAAATGAAACCAAAACAATTGTCATGACCGCCAGCGAATAGGAACGGGAGTCTAATTTGGGAAGGAAGTGATGTGGCTATATATATATGTAGTGGAACAGAATCAAAAGATGGCGGGTTAGTGGAGAGTGAAGAAGGAAGAAGTCGCGAGTGTCTAGAGTGAAAGTTTACCGGTTTCAGCTGAGCGCACACTCACGCACTGTGTAATGCTGGAGCGAGCGCCGGAGGGTTTTAAAGAGATCATTATCCGAGCTGCAGGACCAGCGCAGAGGCGTGTGAGGTTTCAGGAGCTGAAAGGAAGTGTCTTTACCTGGATGCCTTTTCCTTGGAGAAAATCCACCTCCATTCGCTGTTTGAAAAACTGTTTCCCCAAGTTCATGAACACACAGCACCCCCAACCGAAAACATCTTCCCGCGCCCCTGCCCTTATGTGAATATTTTCTTTTCCATCTTAAGATATTTATTCGTCTAATGGTCTGGGCGACTGGAATTAATCTTGTTTGTATTCCTTTGTTTTTTTCCCTCCTTTTTTATTGGTTTTGAATTGTAACTGAGAACGGACTATCGAAACTGCTGAGGTGAATGCAGAGTTAGACTGGAGTCTCGCAATACCACCGATTTATTGTATAGTTTGTTTTTTGACTGATGGATGTGCAATGTATGTTCACCTTCTTGTGAACTAATTCTTTTTTTTTTCTCTCTCTCTTGTGAAAAATACATATGATCAACGGAACTGAAAACTTATTTCCCCTGTGAATTTATTTCCTGCTTTGCATTATATTCTCTGCTGGTGTGATTTTGTATGTAATGGGTGGCTTTGAATGGCTATCTGGGTTTAACTACTTTTGACAGGCTTATTCCTGTCTGGCGCCCGAACATTTTGAGTTGGTAAAATTATTTTGTTACTAAACCTGTTTACCTGGGTGCCGCCACCGTTACAGAAATGGCGCCCGAACAGGGACCCTGAACTACATATTAAAAAAAAAAAAAAAAAGTTTTGAACTGAAGAAAGAAAGAGAAAAAAAAGGGGGAAAAAACCACTTGGATGATTGTCTTTATGTGAATTTTGAACTGTTTTTCTTGCAAAAGCGCTTGTGGAAAAGAAATTGTGACATTGTGAATTCTGTTTGTTGTGTAATTGAGAGTTAATTAGGAAAATGGAGATGTGATTAAGTGTTATTGGGTTAAACTTTGATTAAAATTTTTGAGCTGGGAAAATTGTAAACCTCTTGTAAATTTTGGACATATATTGTAGTTTGTTATTTTTTGTTATTGTTATTTTCCCGGTGCCCCTAATTGCCCCAAAAGACCAACACATACATTCCAGAATTTTCTTTTTTTTTAATTTGCCCAACATTTTATATTGTCCACAGAATTACATACACACTACAAACATGGCCACTACCCCTCCTTCACCTTCGACGTCTGTGGAAATTGAACCCCCCCCCGACATAGCAGCT
>NW_015624556.1:51753-67623 GCF_001515625.1 Sinocyclocheilus rhinocerous | reverse complement strand
ACATAGCAACTCCAGTCTGGCAACCTGTGCACCCAAGACCAGTTCCTCCACCTCATGTTTCCACCTTCCCTTTCACACCCACTCAGTTCAGCAGTCCCCATCCCAGGTCTCAGGCGCACTTTGCCACCGCACCTCCAGGTGGCACCGCTTCATTTCATCCTGATCCTATGCAACTTTGCACCTCCACTGAAACTTCACCCCCTTCCTCAGTTCCACAGCATCGCCTGCCAGGCCACCTTCCCACTCCTGGAAAGGACATTTATCAGCTTACTGCCCATGTACAAGGAAACTGGGATCATTTATTTGACTGTCTGAAACGGCAAGAGAAAGCTGTGAAGCAACTCACCCAAGAATCTGGAAAATCCATTTCCCTGCACGATGCAAAGCTTGCAACACTAGCTGTAAAAATGGAAACTAGCCATCAGCAAACCTTGGACAGGATAGCTGCCCTTAAACAAGATGAGGAAGGAAGCACAGATCAGCTGATTAAAGCTATGAAGGTGATGGTGACAGGAGAACTCCAAGAAAGTGAAGGTACCTTAGTCTCTGAGGTTCGCTTTATGGTGGAACAAGTTCAGATGGAATTACAGAAGGAAAACACACAAAAGGACTGTGAACAGCTTTCCAAAGATATCAGTCATTGTACCACTCTATTGTATGCCCTGTGCAACGACTTTAAAGATTTACAATTGGAAATGCGTAATCATTTTAAATCACTCGAAAAAGCAGTGGTAGATCAACCAAGAAGTGCTCCATTACCATCTCACCACACCGTCCCATCTTCATCTCCACCATCAGAGGCTGCACCCATATTGCACCCTACACCAGCTGTCAAAAGTGATCATTTGAAGTTGTCTTTCCCAACATTTGGAAGACCCTCAGATGATGCTGATCCACTGTTGTATTTAACTCGCTGTCAAGACTTTTTGGCTTTACATCCCCTGGCTGATGCTGACATCTTGGCTACCTTCCGCACTGTCCTATACGGCACAGCACGTGACTGGTGGGAAGTTGTTCGATCTTCTATTACCACTTGGAATGAGTTTGAAACGGCTTTCCTCTCATCCTTCCTCTCTGAGGACTATGAAGATGAGCTGGCAGAGCGAGTCCGAACTAGAACACAGGGAGAAAAAGAGTCGATCAGAGACTTTGCTTTCACATACCGAGCACTGTGCAAACGGTGTAAGCCCACCCTAACGGAGAGTGAGCTAGTGAAAATGATTCTCAAAAACATCAAGCCTTACCTAGCCAGCCAACTTCGTAGCAGAGTAAATACCGTGGATGAGTTGGTAAAACTGGGTTTTCAGCTGGAGAGAGACTATGTTCAGCAGTTACACTATGAAGGACGCATGACTCAACCATCACCACAAAGACCCACCTCCAATCGACTTGCTGAAAGACCTCCAGTCCAGTGTTGGAAATGCAAAGGTCAGCACCCACCTGACCACTGTCCACTCTATTCTTCCCCGCAGTCAACCCCGTCGTCCAGTCAGCATTCTTCTGCTGGAAATAAGCGTTCCTTCCAACCTCAAAGGCAAGGAGTACCACCGTCTAACAATGCTCTGTCTATTACACCTCCTTCAAAGTCATTCAGCAAGTCTGCCTCTAAGCATGTTGCCATACCTCAACAGTTAGTTGTACCCGTTTCTATTGGAGCTTGGAGAGGAAAAGCCATCGTGGATACGGGAGCAAGTTATACTCTTCTCCATGAGAGCTTGTGGAAGGAAATTTATTCCCTGGCCAACCTCCATCCCTGGACTTTTGGCCCACTCTATTTGGCCAATCACCCAGAAGGAAGACCCAGAACTTCCAGTTACTGCAGCTGTCATCTGGGAGGAACAACACAAAGATACTGAGATTGCACAAATATTTCAAGAATTGGCAAAAGATGGTAATCTTCTGAAAGCCCAATTTGATGTAATTGAAGATAAATTATATCACAAGACTCACGTGCCCAGTGGCCAAGTACACTTCCGAGTGTACATTCCCAGAAGCTTAATCCCCACCATCCTACAGCATTATCATTCGCATCCCTTGAGTGGTCATGTAGGGATCTACAAAACTTTCAAGAGGCTGCATAACGTCGCCTTCTGGCCAGGAATGTGGACGGACGTGAAACAGCATGTCAAGAGATGTGTGAAATGCCAGACAGTAAAAAGTGAAAATCAAAAGCCTGCTGGAAAACTTCAACAAGTCACCACCTCACGACCAAATGAAATGCTAGGAGTAGACATCATGGTCTGCCCCGCGCTGGAAAACTTCAACAAGTCACCACCTCACGACCAAATGAAATGCTAGGAGTAGACATCATGGGACCTCTGCCCCGCAGCACTTACCAACATGAATATCTTCTAGTTTTCGTAGATTACTTTTCACGATGGGTTGAATTGTTTCCCATACGGAAAGCCACTGCACAGACCGTCACATCTCTTCTCAGGAAGGAAATTCTCACCCGGTGGGGGGTTCCTGATTTCATTCTGTCTGACCAAGGTACGCAGTTTGTTTCAGCTGTATTCAAAGAGATATGTACAAAATGGAGGTTAACTCCGAAAACAACAACAGCATATCATCCCCAAACCAACATGACAGAACGAATAAACCGTACCTTAAAGCAAATGATTGCAGCATATGTTGAGGATAACCACAAAAAATGGGACCAGTACCTTC
This sequence comes from Sinocyclocheilus rhinocerous, assembly GCF_001515625.1. Lineage (NCBI taxonomy): Eukaryota > Metazoa > Chordata > Actinopteri > Cypriniformes > Cyprinidae > Sinocyclocheilus > Sinocyclocheilus rhinocerous. Next base: position 64,956 of record NW_015624556.1, on the reverse strand, counting down.
CAGAGCTAAGGTTTGCCATTAATTCAGCTGTACAGGAAACCATTGGAATGTCCCCAGCCGAACTCCACCTGGGACGGAAATTACAAGGACCAATGGACAAGGTACTGCACGGCCAAAATCTCTCTCCTGATGCGCCCTCTTATGACACTGTTGAACATTTATCTCAGTTGCAATCAAGAGCAAAAGAGTGCTGCAGAAAAAGCCAAGCGAGACAACTTAGAAGCTACAACAAAAAGAGAAGGGAGAGTTCATTTAAAGAGAAAGACCGGGTATGGGTAAGAAATTTTCCCCAGTCAAGTGCACTTCACCACTTCAGTGCCAAACTAGCACTAAAGTGGAAAGGACCTTACCGGGTGATCATGAAATTGGGTCCGTTGAACTACAGGGTAGCGGTGGAGGCCACTGGGGAAGATGTCCGCACTGTCCACGTGTGCAATTTAAAACCCTGTTTCCCCACTGCAGGAGAGATAGACACCCAAGAAAAACAGAAACTCCTTGAAATCTTCCAGGAATCCCTCAGTGAAGATGAAGAGTTTCTAGGATTTTAAGCTCACTATCCTCTTTTAACAACCATGGGTTGTTTTCTCCAGGGGGGAGAGTGTGGTGGAACGGGAAAAGGCGTAACTGGGAAAATGAAACCAAAACAATTGTCATGACCGCCAGCGAATAGGAACGGGAGTCTAATTTGGGAAGGAAGTGATGTGGCTATATATATATGTAGTGGAACAGAATCAAAAGATGGCGGGTTAGTGGAGAGTGAAGAAGGAAGAAGTCGCGAGTGTCTAGAGTGAAAGTTTACCGGTTTCAGCTGAGCGCACACTCACGCACTGTGTAATGCTGGAGCGAGCGCCGGAGGGTTTTAGAGAGATCATTATCCGAGCTGCAGGACCAGCGCAGAGGCGTGTGAGGTTTCAGGAGCTGAAGGGAAGTGTCTTTACCTGGATACCTTTTCCTTGGAGAAAATCCACCTCCATTCGCTGTTTGAAAAACTGTTTCCCCAAGTTCATGAGCGGCCGGTCGGATGGCTCATGGCTTCCCGTAACACACACCAGCACTCACCCAAAGTTCACCCACACCACATTCGCCCACGCATACCGTACCGTACAACTCCCTTATGTGAGTATTTTCTTTTCCATCTTAATATATTAATTTGTCTAATGGTCTGGGCGACTGGAATTAATCTTGTTTGTATTCCTTTGTTTTTTTCCCTCCTTTTTTATCGGTTTTGAATTGTAACTGAGAACGGACTATCGAAACTGCTGAGGTGAATGCAGAGTTAGACTGGAGTCTCGCAATACCACCGATTTATTGTATAGTTTGTTTTTTGACTGATGGATGTGCAATGTATGTTCACCTTCTTGTGAACTAATTCTTTGTTTTTTTTTGTTTTTTCTCTCTTGTGAAAAATACATATGATCAACGGAACTGAAAATTTATTTCCCCTGTGAATTTATTTCCTGCTTTGCATTATATTCTCTGCTGGTGTGATTTTGTATGTAATGGGTGGCTTTGAACGGCTATCTGGGTTCAACTACTTTTGACAGGCTGTCTGACGCCCGAACATTTTGAGTTGGTAAAATTATTTTTTTACTAAACCTGTTTGCCTGGGTGCCGCCACCATTACATGTGGTTAAAAATTGCTAACCTACTTTGGTTGAGTGTGCTAGATAAAGTGGGCCATAGGTTTTACATGCAGAGGAAAGCTTTAAAATATGGTCACAATTAAAGTTCATTTAACTCATCCGTCCCTCGGGTCATTTTGACCCAAAACGTTTTTTCAAAAAAATTCTAAAAAACGTGTGTTGATCGTACCGGTCCAAGATTTCTTTACTTCGTTCACACTTGCACCGGGAATACACAAAAATTTTTTTTAGTGGATTTGAGGAGTTTAAATGGGTGCAATAAAACAAGTAACAAAAGTGTCAACAAGTCATTTTGACCCGCATAGGAATTAATGGAATTTACGAGAAAACTGCATTTTTCATTACATTTGATTTTTTTTTTATATACAAAATCTGAGACAATCCAGTAAAGATTTATACCCAAACGAAGGGCTGAGACTACAGAATATCCCCAATGCAGAAAAAATCAAATTGAAGCCTTAAAGGAACACTCCACTATTTTTGAAAATAGGTGGAGAAATGAAAACATAGATAATTGAATCTGATTAAACCGTTAGCATCTCGCTCAAAAATGACCATGATGACTCAAAAATGACTCAGAAATCACGATGTAACTACAGAAGAGTCAAGTTTTAAATAGGAAAAATATAGAAACTATTTGGTGATTTTTGAGCGAGCTGTTAACGGTCTAATCAGATTCAATGATCTATGCTAAGCTACAGCTAAAAGTGCTACTGCCAGACACGGAGATCGGCTGAATGGATTCAAAAACGGTAAAACTCAACTGTTGTTAACTCTAGGGGAGTTGGAAAATTAGCCTATTTTCAAAAATAGTGGAGTGTTCCTTTAAGATTATCTCATTTCTCATGTTTCACTTGTTTTGCTCATTAAAAAATCTCCATAGGGTTCTATAGGCCCCTCTAGTGGCTAAATAATAGAAAAACCTACATTAAAAAATAGAAAAAAAATTATAAAAATGTTCCAATATAAGCTTTCTGGACCAAAAATAAAATTAGTGTCATTTTTGGCCTTCGGATCATTTTGACCCGCGAGGGACACTTTTGTTATAGGTTTGGGAGGGACGGATGAGGGTTAAAGTGTTTAGAGAAAACAGACAGATAAAAGATTACATTTAATATGTTTTTTGTAACCTTTTTGTAACCTACTGTATTTGTTCTTGCGTGTGTTAGTTACATTTTTAATATGCTGTTCATTTTCATCAATATTCTTTTAGATTTCATATTCTGTTAGATTTGCTTTTTTTTTTTTTTATTTAAATGGAGGCTATATGTTATTTAGTTTGTTAAATATGTTGCTGAATATGTTTGATAATATTTGTTAATAATCATTAAAAAAATAAAATGAATATATTTTTTATAATTTCTAATTAAGATGCAGGATAATTTTTGGATTAATCAGAGATGGCCGACTTACAGCTAGATCTTATGGTTAGCAAGTTTAGAACCACTGACCTAGTCTTCTATTACACCTCAGAGACATTTGCGGATGATTTGGAACACTTAATTGGGACATACCCACCCCCAGCTAAAATTGTAAATTCATTGGTAGTGCTGTATTTTATGGGTAAGTGTGTCATTTGAATTAAATAAGTCACATCCCTTCCTCAAGGTATACTTAATTAGTAGATATATGTTTCACACATGTTCATAAATTAGTTGTATTGATTTTCACTCTTTCATCAGTCTTACTAATAGTGCTGCTCCCTGCTTTTTTTTTTAAGGTATCTTAAATGTTTCAAGTAAATATTTCTATGCCTCATGTTTGAAGTTTCAGCAGCAGATTAGACAGTAAGTCAGCAGTCTCATGTTCCCCTCATGCTGTCACATTCTCTCGCAAACGTCATAGGAGGGGCATTGAGAGTGACCTCAATTATGTCTGTGTGCTATATTTCGATCTGGAGTTGGATTTGACCATGTGGCGGGGTTTCCGGCTGAGTAACTTCTGTCGAAGTGTTACCACAGAATGTGTTGTTGGAGTAACAAGTTCCCTGTACCTGTGCTTTTGTTTTGTATAGATTTTTAGTTTGTAATGTTGTCCTGTTACTGTTTTCTGTTCCCCTTTGTGATTACTTTTTTAAAATATATTTATTATATTTATATTTTTATGCAAACTTCATAACAACATTAGGCAAAACACTTTTCCTTTGTTAGGACCTTTATATAAATGTTATTACATTTTTTCTCCTGATGTCAGTATCTCAAGCAGTAAGATCTGGAAGAGAACCAGTTACTGGTTTTACATTTTTTTCATTTTTAATGAGATGAGGCAGGTTCAAAGAAAAACAGCTTTATGAATCTTTACATGAATTTGCATGAAATATTGTAAATTGAAGCACTCGTATTAGAATTAACAACAGTTAAAAATATTTCTTGTTTTTTGTAATCTTTACAAAAGTTCTCTGTAATTTTCTCAGAGGCTTATGTTTATTAAAATTTCCCGTTTAACCTCTATTCCAGATATATTAGAGTTGTCCAACTGATGTACATAATTTCACTTAGACTAATTCACCAGTAGACCTAAGGCATCATAGAACAATTATAAAACCTCCAGAATGACAGGGACTTGATCTTTTTTATTTTAGGGCAGTCATGGCCTAATGGTTAGAGAGTCAGATTTGTAACAGATTTGTAGGTGGGGGGAGTGAATGACCAGCACCTTCTTCCACCTTCAATACCACGACTGAGGTGAGACCCTTGAGCAAGGCACAGAACCCCCAACCGCCCCCCAGGTGCCACAGCAAAAATGACTGCCCACTGCTCCGGTGTGTGTGTGTGTGTGTGTGTGTGTGTGTGTGTGTTCCCTACTGTCTGTGTGCACTTGAATGGGTTAAATGCAGCGCACAAATTCTGAGTAAGGGACACTATACTTGGCCACACGTCATGTCACTTTCACTAATAATAAACAGGTATCATCAGCAAGTTGACTAATTTCCTTAATTCTGGAGTGAATAGTAATGATTTAGCAAATGGGGAAATAGGGCATCCCTGTCTAATACCTCTTAGAATAATAAAACATAGAGAAGTACCAGAAATTATGAGAAAATATATGCACAAAAGACTGCTTTGTAAATAATCTTCCTGACTTGACTCAATTGCTCAGCAAATCCAATAGCTTTGAAAAACTTGATGATGTAACAAAAACTACAAACTCTCTCTTTTCTAGCACTTTAGATACAGTTGCTCCTTTATGCTTAAAGACGATTAAGGAAAACAGTCCGACACCGTTGTACAACGAGCACACCCGCACTAGACAGCAGTCCGGAAAATGGAGCACAGCTAGAAGAAAACAAAACTAGAGGTATTTCGTATTGCATGGCGTGAAAGTACTTGTAGAAAAGCTCAAAAAATGCTAGATCTGCTTTTCGTCTCTTTTAGAAGAAAACAAACAACCCCAGGCATTTAATCAAAACATTGGATAAATTAACAAATAATAAAGCATCAACAGATGCCAACAGCACAGAAGTAATGACTTTACGAACTTGTTTACTTCCAAGATCGATATTATTAGAGATAAAATTCTAACCATGCAGCCATCAGCTACAGTATCGCATCAGACAGCGTTTGGAGCTGTTTTTGATGTGTGTCGTGGTTTTCGTGATAACAGACATGGAATGTGAATGCATAATTTACGTGATTAAAAGAGCACAAAAATCTGACTAAATCTCCTATGACAACTTGCAGTGTTATCATCGAGGCTGAGAAAAGAACAAAACCCTGCAGACAACAGATAAATGCAGTTATCGCTGTTTTCCATGTTCGTGGAGTAAATATATTTACATGGCTTTTTAAAAAGGCTGGGTAGCCGGTGTTTTGTATGCGTTTGGATAATCAGCGTGCACTTACGCGACTGGTAGTTCCTGTAGAACTGTTTTAGACTGAAGTAGGAGCTAATTTAGTTCCCCAAATGGAGTTACTAGAACTTACAGTCCTAGTTTCTGTGGTGCGAACATGCCAAAAAGCGGGAACTTCCGCAAATAGTTCTAGGAACTATGAAAAGGTTCCTCCTGTGCAAAAGCGCCTTAAGATACTAAAAGAGTTGCTTCCAGAAGTCATAGATCCAATTCTGCCTATTATTAATTCGTTAATGACATTAGGATATGTCCCCAATACCTTCAAAATGGCTGTTATTAAGCCGCTCATCAAAAAAACACAACTTGATCCTTGAGAATTAGTTAATTACAGACCGATCTCAAATCTCACTTTTCTGTCAAAAATGCTAGAAAAGGCTATGCTCAGCTATGTTCCTCCTTAAAGAGAAATGTATCTGTGAGGATTTCCTATCAGGATTAAGACCGTATCATAGTACTGAAACTGCTATCATCAGAGTTACAAATGACCTGCTCTTATCATTGGATCGTGGTCGTATCTCTCTATTAGTTCTACTGGATCTTAGCGCTGCGTTCGACACTATCAATCAGAACATTCTTTTGAGTAGACTAGAAAATTATGTTGGCATTAGTGAAATTGCATTGGCATGGTTCAAATCATATTTATCTGACCATCATCAATTCGTATGAGTGAATGAAAAAGTATCATATCGTTCACAAGTGCAGTATGGAGTATACACTGTAAAAAATCATTGTGATTTTAGCGGTAAAAGGCTGTAGAAATGCCACAGTAAAAACCTGTTAAATGATTTACAGTAAGTTTCCGTACAATATACGGTGAATAACTGTAATAGATCTGTATTGTTGTTTTATAACCATTAAATGAGACGACACACACGTGACTCTAGAACTCTCATGCTTTATCTACAACCTCGTTCTTACATGTCACGTGCTTTCACGTTACGCACTTACATCATGACGTATTACACTTGAATACATTACATCCCCCCCCCCATTTTTTTTAACAGTTATCTAAACATTCAATAATGCATTAATCGACATAAGAATTATTCCTTAACTATATAATTAAACATTTACTCTGATGCATTTATTTCAGTGACTATTTTAGTGCATTTTAAAGTCTCTGAATCTTGAAAGAACTTTAACCTCTCTTCCAGATCTTGTGATGATGATTGGCTTGCTCACAGATGATTTTTCTTGACATGTTTGCTCCACTACAACAGGTAAGTCTGGACTCATTTCACTTTCCAGGTTTTCATTAGTGTTTGACTCATTTTCAAAGTCATCTTGATCACTTGTTGATGGAAATTCTTGTTCTTTTGTCTTTAACAGATGCCTTCTGTTTCCTCTATAAATCCTTCCATCAAGTGTGCGAAGAATGTATGACCTTGGGGAATCATGTTTCTTTAGAACTTTTGCAGGATTCCAGATTTGTCCTTGCTGTATACTCACTTTGTCTCCTGGTGATATGTCTGGCAATTGCTTGGTGTTTTTGTCATAATAAAATTTCTGCTTTGACTGTCTGTGGTTGAGTTTTTCTTGAATTTGTTTACTTCCTTTTGGAGTCAACGACGTGGTGGAAGTTGGCAGTTTAGTTTTCAACCCCTTGCCCATTAGAAGTTGTGCTGGTGACATTCCGATGCCATCTAGTGGAGTATTGCGATATTCCAGCAACGCAATATATGGATCTCCATTCTCACTTGTGACTTCGTAAGCATTTTCTTGATTGTTTGAACCATTCTTTTTGCTTGTCCGTTTGACTGAGCATATCCCGGACTAGACGTTTTGTGCTCAAACTCCCAGTTTTCTGCAAAAGACTTGAATTCTTGACTGGCATATTGTGGACCATTATCTGATATTATCACATCAGGTATGCCATGTCTTGCAAACAGTGATTTCAATGCAATGATTACACTTCTGCTCATAGTGTCATTTAGCTTTGCAATCTCTGGAAACTTGGAGTAGTAATCTACACACAGCAAATACTCAGAACCATTGTGATGAAACAAGTCAGTACCGACCTTTGCCCATGGTCTGCCCAGCAATGCATGAGGTATTAGTGGTTCTTTTGTGTGACTATTTCGATGAGTGTTGCATATGGGACATTGTGATACCATTTTCTCAATTTGAGCCGACATTCCTGGCCAATATATGATGTCTCTTGCTCTTTCCTTACATTTCACCATGCCCAGATGTGACTCATGAATTCTGTACAGCATTTCACTTCTCATTTTGTTTGGAATGATGAGTTTTGCAGCTTTGAACACCAGTCCTGATGTGTAGCTAAGCTCCTCTTTAAATGTCCAATATTTCTGAAGGTCTTTGTGCACTGAACTTTTTTCTGCAGGCCATCCTTTCATGCTGTATTCTTTCAGTCTCTGCGTTTCAGGATCTTCAGCTGTTGCTTTTCTGAACTCTTTCAGTTTCTCTTCAGACACAGGTAGCTGAGGTGTGACATAGTTTACCTCTAACTCCTCTTCTAGCAGGTCTTCGGTGTGTTCATCAAGGTAAGCACGACTCAATGCATCTGCTATGTGCATCTCTTTGCCCGGCTTGTATGTGACTTTCAGATTGTACCTTTGGAGTCTGAGCAACATCCTTTGCAGCCTCAATGGTGTCTGATGAAGAGGTTTTTTGAAAATGCTCTCGAGTGGCTTGTGATCGCTTTCTACTTGAACGTCTCTACCATATACATATTGGTGCAACTTTTCACATCCATATACAATTGTAAGTAGTTCCTTCTCAATTTGAGCATACCGACGCTGGCAATCTGTGAGCGCTCTTGATCCATATGCTATTGGTCTGTCATCTTGTAGCAAAACTGCACCCATGCCTTCAGAGCTGGCATCTACTGACAATGTTAATGGTTTGTTGACATCGTAGAATTTCAAGGTTGGAGCATTCGTTGCTAGAGCTTTGAGCCTCTGAAAACTTTTCTCTTGTTCACTTCTCCAGAACCATTCCACATCATTTTCTAGCAGCTGTCTGAGTGGAGCACTTACATCTGACAAGTTGGGAATGAACTTGGCTATATACTGCAGCATACCTAGAAATCTTTGCAGCCCTTGCTTGTCTACTGGTGGAGGTAACTGAACTACAGCTCTCACTTTCTCGTCATCTGGTTTCAGTCCTTCTGCTGTAAGTACATGACCGATATACTTGATTTGTGATGTTCTAAGTTGACATTTCTTTTTGTTCAGCTTGAGGTTGTATTCTCTTGCCCTTTGGAGCAATTTTCTCAGTCTGGCATCATGCTCTTGTACTGTTTCACCCCAAACCAGCAAATCATCCACTATGTTTATCACCCCATCCAGATCTTCAATCATCTGTGCTACAGCTCTTTGGAATACTTCTGATGCTGACGATATTCCAAAAGGTAAACGCAGGAATCTGTATCTTCCTATAGGCGTATTGAATGTACACAACTTGGAGCTTTCATTGTCCAATTTGATCTGCCAGAACCCTTGGTTGGCATCAAGTACAGAGAAAACTTTGGCATTTGGCATATTTGACACAACTTCTTCTACCGTGAGTAGAGGATAGTGTTCACGTTTAATTGCCTTATTCAAGTCTTGTGGGTCAAGGCATATGCGAATTTTGTCAGGCTTGACAATCGTTACCATGCTGCTCACCCAATCAGTTGGCTCTGTTTGTCTTTCTATTACATTCATGTCTTCCATCCGGTGTAATTCTTCAATTATTCTTTCTTTCAGTGCAACAGGAACTTTTCGTGGAGCATGTACAACAGGCTTTACTGATGGATCAATTTGAATATGATGATATCCTGGCATGCATCCTAGACCACTGAACAAATCTTCAAACTCTTTCAGAATGTCATCATTAGCAGACACTTCATGTACCCTTTTTATCATGCCTAATGTTTGACATGTGGATCTTCCTAATATTGCAGGAGCATCTCTTTCCACAATCTGGAACTGAATCTTGTGTTTTTGACCTTTGTACTCACAGGTTAGCTGTTTCTGTCTCAATGGCGACATCTGGTGTCCAGAGTATGTAAGTAACTTGCAGGTGGATTTTAGCAGCTTCTCCATTATGTCCAGCGAGTTGAAAGTCTTTAATGAGAGAACATTACATTCTGCACCAGTGTCCAACTTGTATCTTGAGCACTTCAGACCACTCTTCTTTTTCTTTCTGGGTCTCAGTAGTGACAGACTGTACGTTTTTTAGCTTGTTTCTCTGAACTTCTAGTGTGCCCAGGGACATATTTTTGTCACCTTCCTCTGTCTGTTCAAGCCTGTGCATCTTTCTAGGCTGTTTCCACTCATTTTTGCACATTTTTGCGAAGTGGTTCTTTTTATTACACTGTCTGCACATTTGTCCGTAGGCAGGGCATTTTCTCTGTTCATGTTTGTAACATCTGCTGCACTTCATGTCGTTACTCGAATCACTCCTCATTGGCATACCCTTGTTGATGTTTTGGTTAATTTTTACAGTTTTGATCTTGTGCATGTCTACTTCTTCATTTAGTGCTTTTACTTGGCTAGATGTGATTTCGTTAGCCCGACAAATGTCCACAGCTTTTGCTAGTGTGAGATCTGCTTCTCTTAGCAATCTGGCTCTTACTGTGTCATCTCTTATGCCGCAAACAATTCTGTCTCTGATTAGTGAATCATGCAATTCTACAAACTCACAGTCTTTTGCCTTGTTCTTTAGGTCCGTGACGTAGGCATCAGTATTTTCCGACGGTCCTTGAGCCCTCGTGAAGAACATGTGACATATGTAAGGTAGGTTTTTTCTCGGTTCACAATAGTCTCTGAATTTTTGTTTGAGAATGTTGATTTTGTCTCTCTCATCATCATTAAATTCAAAAGTATTGCAAACTTTTATTGCATCCTCACCCGCCACGTGCAGAAACGTGGCACACTGCACTTTTTCAGACTTTTCTGCTATACCACTAGCCGTCAGGAACAGGTCGAATTTTTATATCCAAATCTTCTAGTTTTCGGCAAGATTTCCTTGTAAACACAGGTTCGATGGTGGCTGTAACTGTGCCATTCTTCTTGCTATGCACTTCTGACACCATGTATTGTTGTTTTATAACCATTAAATGAGACATCACACACGTGGCTCTAGAACTCTCATGCGTTATCTACCACCTCGTTCTTACATGTCACGTGCTTTCACATTACGCACGTACATCATGACGTATTACACTTGAATACATTACATTGGCGATCAGTGGTTGCTTTAGTTGGGCTCTTGACCCTTGACTCTTTAATGTTAGTTTTTTTCTGCTGTTGTTTCTGTGTATGTAAAGCACATTTGTTAGAACTAGAAGAGCCGAGTGAAATTGTAATGAAGTGGTTTTGATAGCTACTAATGGTAGTAAAATCATCAATTGATGATCTGAATCACTGATCTCAATTAGTGTCTAATTATATGAGTTGTTTAATTTTTATTTGTTTATGGTACTAATACGACTCCATAAGATATGTTGACAAACTACTGTTAAGAAATTTAAATACATTTTATGGACTAAACCTTTGGTGCTACAGCACATTTGAGAAAAACTGTAATAAGAGCTTCTCTAGATGTCTGACAGAAATAAAATCAATCTAATGAGTGAAGCTGGTGATGCTGTTTGTGGAGAGATTAAGAGATTAAACATTAGGTGAGATCAGTGAATCTAGTTCATGATGGTCTTGACATCACAAACACCAGTTTTATCTGATCATAGATTCTTTTGGCTTTTCTTACTATAAAAACTGCGTTAAATAAACAGCTAATTTAAGAAACCAAAGAAAAACTATTTTTAAAAAGTCAAGGTTCAAGAGCCCAACTAAAGCAAACACCGATCGTCATTATGGTGCCTTCAAATGAAAGTACAGCACTTAAAATCTCAGTTAGAGCTTTTGTACACATATGACAGAAATAAAGTCACAACTGGTTAGTAATAAGAAGCTGGTGATGCTGTTTGTGAAGCTGTTTAATCCTCCTCTGCTGAGATCTTGATAAATTTAATGTGTTATATTTTCAGTTGATTTCATCTTTGGCTGTAAGTTGTGTTTCTCTGCTCTTGTTTCTCTTTCCTTCAGTGATTCTGCTTGTTAACAGGTGTTCATCACTAATGCTCAATTCTCATTTAATTATCTCATTAACTGCATCACCGCTTCAGTGTCACTTCAACACTCTGTAGCGTGGACACATATAAGTGCTCTTTAAAACAGAGGATTTTGCTGTGGGATTAAAGGGGTTAAATGTGTGAGATGAAGAAAAACACACTGTGAAATGTATTTTTAAAAGAAATATACTGTTAATTTAATTTACGGAAGCAAACTGTAGATTACTGGCAACCACAGCTGTCGGTATTTCAGCGTAAAATCAAGAGAGAAAAAAAATGCAAAATATTGTAAGACCTAACAGTCAACTTCCTGTTTTGTTTTGTGGGTCACCATTGTGCTGGAGAGTAGAGCCTGTGCTTGTTGCTTTCTTTAAAGGCAGTAACTGTGAAGTTACTGATGCAGTGTGAATCTCTTTGATAATTTCAGTCACACATGAATGTGTGCTGCTGTTATCTGCAAGAGATTTGAGTTGAGTTAATGCTTTTAATGACTTTGCATAAACCAGTAGGTTTTCCTTCACGGACTTAAGCAAAATAGTTCTTAATACCAATATACTTGCATTACTTAAATATTATAAAAATTAGTTTATAAGCAAATGCCAATTGGCCAAATTAAGCACAGTCGGGTTTCTGCAAATAAAATGAGTTAACTCAAAGGTTTGCATATTAAAATTGTATCAGTTATTGAAATACAGTTTTTCACTGTAAATTTGAACAGTTCTGTAAAACCTAAAATGTTGCTACCGTATTTTTCACAGTAAAGTTCTGGCAACCATAGCTGCCCGTATTTTACCGTAAATTTAACAGATTTTTTTTACAGTGTACTGTATACTGACTCTTGCTTTTCTCGCTATACATGTTATCCTTGAGAGATATCAACACGATGTTAGCTTTCACTTTTATGCTGATGATACTAAGCTCTATATTTTTGTGTGGCCCAATGAAACATACACTGTAAAAAATTGTGCCGTTAAATAACAGTAATTTACTGGCAGCAGGGTTGCCAGTAAGGTACTGTTAATTTACAGCTCTCAACCGTTAATTTACAACTCTTAATTTTTACAGTGTTTTACAGTAATTCTACCATGGAAATGAACTCCGCTCCCATTGCTTCAAACAGTTCGATTTTAAAAACTAGCATTCATACGATGATAGTACTGTGAACTTATTTCATTTGAGTCGACTGAGAAAGAATATTTCTTAGCATAAAACTGCAAACACTTAATGTGCAATAGTAAAATACCTAAAAACATGACTTTAACTCAAATCGTTGCAGTTCACTGTTAACTATAGCACACATGTGTCAGATGAAGTAACAAAGAGATCATTACTATATCAGCAAATCCCCAGTCACTGCTTTTAAATAAAGCAGCTGAGCATCCATGTTTGTGGCTCATCATTGACTGAAGCACAGTCTCTCCAGCACAATGGTGACCCACAAAACTAAATTAAACTAACAGATCTCTCTTGTGCACAGTAATACAGTTCAGTTCAATATTTACTCTCCTTATCAGTTCATGACTTTGCATAACTTTTTTTCTATGGATGTTCACAAATATTTCAATGAAATTAACTTTTTTCATTTGGTAAATCTGACTCTTACGTTTTACAGTATATTGCTGTTTTTTCCT
>NW_015624556.1:9738-51179 GCF_001515625.1 Sinocyclocheilus rhinocerous | reverse complement strand
GAGTCTAGGGCGCCGAAGCCCGCCAAAGCCAGCCAAAGCCAGCCAAAGCCCGCCAGAATGGGCGGGGCATCTGGCTATATAAGCGGGCGCTCGCCACAGGATTCTCAGATTTCTTCTCCTTCAGCGACGACTCTATGTCCTCAAGCTGATCCGAAGCCGCTCGCTGTTGACATGCCTTCGCAGCTGGAATCGGGACCTCTCAGCACGGCTGACCTGCTTCTCTGCCGCTCCTGCGACGCAGCAGTTCCGGTCCGACCTGATCTCATTCAGGGGAAGTGAGGACGAACTGCTTGATGACAGCATGTCATTGGCAGCATCGGATGCAGAGGAGCTGTTGGGCTCGGTGAATGACCCCCCCCCCTCGCCATCATCCGCGCCCAGCGCCACTAAAGACAGGATGGATGCCGAGCTTCTCTGTATCCTCTCCAAAGCGGTTGAAGAGCTGGGTTTAGAGTGGTCTCCGCCAGAGAAGCCCTCTCGCAGCCGTCTGGATGAATGGTCCCTGCCGGGGCGCCGCCAGGCCCCTCATCGGCGTGCTTCTCCGTTTTTCCCGGAGGTCCATGACGAGCTCACCAGATCATGGCGCGCCCCCTCCTCCGCCCGCCTCCGTACTGCTTCTTCATCCGCCCTCACTTCAATCGACAGCGCTGAAGAAAAGGGGTACGATAAGCCTCCCCAAGATGAGTCAGTGGCCGCGCATCTTTGCCCACCCACGGCCATCGGCTGGAGAGCAAAGGCCGCTCACCCATCCAAGCCGTGTAGGACCACTTCAGCTCTCGCTGGACGCGCCTACACCTCAGCTGGACAGGCGGCTTAAGCGCTTCATTCAATGGCGGTCCTCCAGGTCTTCCAGGCCAAAATCCTCGCATCCTCCGATGAGTCTGGCCTGGACCCCGCTACCCTCAGGGATCGGAGGAGTGCAACTGACCTGGCTCTACACGCCACCAAGACCACCGCCCAGGCGATCGGGAGATCGATGGCCAGCCTCCAGGTCTTCCAGGCCAAAATCCTCGCATCCTCCGATGAGTCTGGCCTGGACCCCGCTACCCTCAGGGATCGGAGGAGTGCAACTGACCTGGCTCTACGCGCCACCAAGACCACCGCCCAGGCGATCGGGAGATCGATGGCCAGCCTTGTGGTGCTCGAGCGCCATTTGTGGCTGACGCTGACAGAGATTAAGGACGCGGATAAGATCCCCTTCCTCGATGCTCCAGTATCTCCCAAAGGCCTTTTCAGCCTTGCGGTCAAAGGATTCACTGAGCTCTTCACGGAGGCACAGAAATCGTCCCAGGCTATGCAACATTTCCTGCCTAAGCGCTCCAGCTCCGCTGCTGCCTCAGCTCGCCCTCAGTCTGCGCCGACTCAGCAGCCCACGAAACCAGCACCTGCCGCCCCCGCTGTTCAGACGGCTAAAGTGCAGCAGACGCGGGGACGCTCTCGCTCGACCAAACGCTACCCTCTTCCTAAGCGCCAGGGACCCCGACCCAAGATTGCGTTGGACCCAGGGCCTCAGGTGTCATCCTGATCTGCAAGACAGGAAGAGGACGGGGTCAGATCTCACTACGGCCGAACCACCCCTCAAGGAGCCTCTCTTACACCTCTTGACACCCCGTTCAACTCCAGGTGCAGAGGGGCTCGGAGGTGATGAATTTGCTGGCAAAAGGAGCTGTGGAAATGGTTCCTCCAGCCCAGAGCGAGTCAGGCTTTTACAGCCGTTACTCCCTCGTCCCCAAAAGAGATGGTGGCCTCCGACCTATCCTCGATCTCAGACACCTGATTCAGCCCTCATGAAGAGGTCGTTCAGGATGATTACACTGAAACAGATCCTCGCGCAAATTCGCTCGGGAGACTGGTTCTTTTCTCTGGACCTGAAGGATACATACTTTCACATCCAGATAGCCCCCCGTCACAGGCGATTCTTGAGATTCGCCGTCGAGCATATACCGGGCAAATTGAACCAAGGAGCGGACATGCTATCAAGGAGCAATGCCCCCTCAGGGTAGTGGACGATCCATCCGCAGACGGTTCAGAGGATCTGGGAGATCTTCAGTGAGGCCAAGGTGGACCTATTCGCCTCAGAAGACAACTCTCACTGCCCAATCTATTTCTCAAAGACCAGGGACGCGTTGGCCCTCGATTGGTCCAACCTCCTTCTTTATGCTTTTCCTCCGATTGCTCTGATCCCACAGGTAATCAGGCGAGTGAGGGAACAAGAACACAGGGTTCTCCTGGTGGCCCCCCTTTGGATGAACCAGCTGTGGCTATCGGAGCTAACTCAGCTATTGATAGCGGCCCCTTGGCCTGTTCTACTGAGACGGCATCTCCTCTCTCAAGCGAACGGGACATTATGGCATCCTCGGCCCGACCTATGGGCCCTGCACCTCTGGCCGCTCGACGGGAGCCTTCGTGCCTCCCAGAGCGAGTCTTAAACACAATTTCGGAGGCTAGAGCCCCGTCTACGAGACGCCTCTACGCCTTAAAGTGGTCTTTTTTCTCCGCTTGGTGTCTAAACCGTGGCAAAGACCCCCTTACTTCCGATTTGACAGAGCTGCTGGATAAGGGACATTCCCCATTCACGCTCAAAGTCTATGTGGCGGCTATAGCGGTCTCTCATGCCGCTATTGAGGGCCAATCGGTGGGCAGAAACAGCGCGGTCATCCGCTTCCTGAGGGGTGCTAGGAGGCTGAATCCGCCTCGTCCCCCTACCGTCCCTTCATGGGACCTGCCCACTGTGCTGAGCGCCCTGAAGGGCCCAGCTTTCGAGCCACTACAGTCTGCCAACATTAGGTCGCTATCGCTGAAGACTGCTCTGCTTCTAGCACTGGCATCCGTAAAGCGAATAGGGGTCCTGCAGGCGCTCTCTATTAGCCCTGCCTGCACTCCGTTCAGAGCACAGGTCATTCCGCTCTCCGCGCTTCCTCCAGCTGAAGAGAACAGAGAGCTATCTCTGCTCTGCCTCGTCAGAGCTTTGAGAATCTATATTGAGCGTTCTGCTCCCTATAGGCGGTCGGAACAACTCTTTGTCAGCTTCGGTAAACGCACCAAAGGGCTTCCGGTTACAAAGACTCTCTAGATCAGGGGTTTTTAACCTTTTAGGACATGCGCCCCCCCAAAGTTTGTCTAATTTCACTCGTGCCCCCCCTCCCCTCCCGTCCCCTCCCGCTAGCCCAAAGTAATGCGTGTGCGAACATCATTCACATATTATTTGCTGCGTATTGAGTGCGTAGAATTAATTACATTGAAACAAATATATAACCAGCTTACCTGATTCAGTGTGATGGCTGAGCCTGTCTCTGAGAGCACAAAATGCCAATCCGTGGTTGGATTCCCGACATGGCTAACCGTAAATAATCCTCCACTGTGAATAAGCGTGAGCGATACTTGCTTTTGATGTACGTATATACAGAAAATGCTGCTTCGCAGAGCCAAGTTGAGGCAAAAGGCAAGAGTACATCAATTGCAAGTCTCGAAAGTTCAGCGTATTCCGTCTCCACTGCCAGCCAGAATTCTGACAGTGTGGTTGAGTCGAACAGTGTCTTCAAAGTACGGTCACTTGAAAGGTCCAGAAGGGCATCCTGTTGATTTGATGACAGACTCACTGTGCTTTCGATGAAGGGGTTACAAACCCAGTCGTACTGGTTCCAACGATGCTGCTCAGGAAAATACTTATTGAAATGTGCAGACAGGGCTTGCAGATGGAGAGTGATTTCTTTTTTTTTTACATCCCAGTTAAGCTCATTTTCCATGAGAAATTCATCCAAGGTCGGGAACATGTCTAAATTTCCCCCATCAACCTGCCCTCTCCATCGCTCCAGTTTCCTCACAAACCCCATAATTTTATCGGACATTGTTAGTAGGTTTGAATTCGGGCCCTGAAGAGACAAATTAAGGGTATTAAGTCTATCAAAAATGTCAGACAGGTATGCAAAATATGTGAGCCACTTAGCGTCAGTAAAATAATTTGCAAAAGAAGATCCACAATCAAGCAGAAAAATCCTCAGTTCGTCACGCAATGAAAATATCCGCTGCAGTACTTTCCCTCTGGAGAGCCATCTTACCTCCGTGTGCAAAAGTAACGATTCATATTCTGACCCCATTTCTTTGCACAACAGGCCAAACAGTCTTGATTTTGTGGGACGAGTCTTTATAAAATTTACAATTTGTGTTGCTGTTTGAAGCACTGCGTTCAACTCCGCAGGAAGAGTTTTTGCTGGAAGGGCCTCTCTGTGAATCATACAGTGGGTGAAACGAACGTGCGGAGCTACTTCACGAACCAAAGCAGCGAGTCCTTTATTTTTCCCTAACATTGATCCTGCTCCGTCTGTGCACACGCCGACACAGTTGTCCCAACAAAGACCAAGTTCTTTCAGTTTACCACTGAGTTTTTCAAAAATATCTCTTCCTGTGCATGTTGTTTCCATTGATGAGCAAAATAGCAGATCCTCAAGCAATTTTCTCTCATGACGGTAGCGAACAAATACAAGTAGTTGGGAGGAGTTTGAGATGTCTGTCGACTCATCTAATTGCAATGAAAAAAAAAATCCATTCCTTATTCTTTCAATTAGCTGACATTTGACGTTGGTTGCCATTTCAGTGATATGCCGGCTTAGGGTATTTTTCCCTAACATTGATCCCGCTCCGTCTGTGCACACGCCGACGCAGTTGTCCCAACAAAGACCAAGTTCATTCAGTTTACCACAAAAGTTTTTAAAAAATATCTCTTCCTGTGCATGTTTTTTCCATTGATGAGCAAAATAGCAGATCCTCAAGCAATTTTCTCTCATGACGGTAGCGAACAAATACAAGTAGTTGGGAGGAGTTTGAGATGGCACGTGAATCCGTATTTTATGTACTGTTCGTCATACTTCCGTCGCTTTGATGCACACAGGCCTTTGGTTTTTGCAGTTAATCCTCTCTGTGTGGAGATCCCCGTTGACGTGGAGGGTTCGTCATCAGTTTGAAGTCGTAATGCTTCAGACAGGCACTTCTCTTCTTTTTTGTCAGACGGTTCACCC
This sequence comes from Sinocyclocheilus rhinocerous, assembly GCF_001515625.1. NCBI lineage: Eukaryota > Metazoa > Chordata > Actinopteri > Cypriniformes > Cyprinidae > Sinocyclocheilus > Sinocyclocheilus rhinocerous. Next base: position 46,164 of record NW_015624556.1, on the reverse strand, counting down.
GTTTTACTTTCACTGGTATTAATCTTAAAAAGCCACCGGTCCATTTTATTTTTTACGTTACTTACTTTTTCTTGAATTCAATCTCACCAACTCTGCTCTAACAGCTGCCTGATAATTAGCTGTGGGACTAATCAGATTGCCCCCTAGTGGATGCCTAAAAAATTGATAGCTCATCCTCATAATTACTCGAGTGTACGCCTCAGGTTCTTGCGCCCCCCTTAACAGGTGCTGGCGCCCCCCTGGTGGGGCACGCCCCACAGGTTGAAAACCCCTGCTCTAGATGGATAGTAGACTCCATCTCGCTAGCATACTCTTCTTTGGACCTCCAATGCCCCACTGGAGTACGGGCCCACTCGACTAGAGGCATCGCCTCGTCTTGGGCATGGTCCAGTGGTGTGTCCATTGCGGATATTTGTGAGGCGGCCGGCTGGGCCTCGCCGTCCATATTCGCAAGGTTTTATAACCTGGAAGTCCCGGCCTTGCAGGCCTGGTAGCTCTCGACCCCTGGGTGTCGAAGTTACGGGAGTACTCTGGAACAATTAACCAGGCCTGGTGTGACCTAGGAAGCTCAGCCCGTCTTAGCCTTGGGTTATTGTTAACTTCTCTATGAGCATTGGTTGCTTATGGAAGTTTTATACCTTTAGTCGTTCCACTACATTAGCACGGCGCAATTGTACTGTGTTTCCATATGCGTCTAGCAGACGCAGTACGAGTGTAGTATCGAAAGGGAACGTACTCGGTTACTAACGTAACCTCGGTTCCCTGAGATACGGGAAGGAGTACTGTGTTGCTAGCCGTGCTATGTAGCTGCACGACTTAGTCGTCGCGTCAGTCGAAGTAACCTGAGAATCCTGTGGCGAGCGCCCGCTTATATAACCAGATGCCCCGCCAATTCTGGCGGGCTTTGGCTGGCTTTGGCGGGCTTCGTCGCCATAGGCTCATGCAGCTCCGCTGCCTAGCCATTGGTTCGTTTTTTAAGCACTGCACGAACCAATGGCCGTGCAGTTTCACTGCGTGAATGAAAAGGCTTCAGTTCAGGAGAAAAAGGCTTTTTTTCCCATATGCATCTAGCAGACGCAGTACTCGTTCCCGTATCTCAGGAAACCGAGGTTACGTTAGTAACCGAGTACGTTATTTACAGGCAACCGTGCTGCCAGTAAATAACTGTTTTTTTACAGTTTGTGGCTGTAAAATAATTACAGTTTATTACTGTTAAATTACATTTCATGCTGTTTTTTTTCCCTATCTTACATCTTTAAGAGAAGAGTAAGGGTATAAAGATACTGAGAGACAAAATTGTATTTGTGTTGTTAATTTTCTGTTCTGTAAGTTTATGTTTGTATCTGCAATGTTTAAAGTTTTCATTATTTTAATTCCTAAATCAAAGCATTAACTGTAAACATCTGTTTTTACTTGATTTCTTAAATTGAACAATTCATTCATATTTTATTGGTATTATTTCTATGATTTCTTTATCAGATTGAGTTTATATGGCCTCCCTATGAGACATATAAAATGACTATGTAATATATATATATATATATATATATAATGCAAGTGTCTAAAGTACAAGCAGAGATATATAGCTGGTTATATACAACAAATAGCACCTTATGCAGTAAAAATGTTTTTTATTGGTACTTTACTGTCATTGCTTATTAAATACAATAATAAGATAGATCGTAACATTCAGCTATTTTCTTTAAAGAACACTATTCTAAATTAGTTACTTACAAAACAAAAAGAAGGAACCACAGCAGCTTGGGCAAATATTTTGTGGGCATAACAATAATAATCTTGATCATTTCTCTTGGCAAAGTTTAGCTACTTAGTGTCTTGGTACAAGGATGTGAAATCATTCTACTGAAGAAATTCCGTATGAATGGAATAGGAATGTCAATATTCAATTCTGTGTCGTTCAGTCTCACATAGGACTGAATATTCTTGGCATCCTTGAGGGTCTCAATAATTTGGTTCATAAGAACTTCCAGATGGGTCATAGTAGATTCAATCCAAGCCTGGGTGTCTTCAATCAGTTGCTCAAGGGTCATCCCAGCAAAAATGTCCTGGGCCTTGGCTTTGACAGTTTTATAATAGCCTTCAATAATTCTCCTGGTCTTCTCAGCCTGCTCAGCTATTTCATTCAGGATGTTGGAGTCGACAGCATTAGAGAAAACTTTACTGATCCAGGATGAGAACTTGCCCAGATCTTGAAATTTGATAGAGCTAATGAGCTCCTCTGCTTTCTTCACACTTAATTTCAGGATTTCAGGCAGTTCCTTCAGACAGTGATCAATGGTACTTTCTAGCTTCTCGTACTTATTGCTGATGTCATTGTAAAGTGCACTGATGAAATATGTTACTGTGTCTTTCAAATCCTTTAATGAAGCAACTTTCTTCTTCAGCCACAAAAGAATTTGACCAGGGAGCTCCTTGTTCCACTGTGTCTGGAAACTCAGTCTGTTTGGGTCATTTATTGCAATGTCAAACTTTAGAATGTCCATGTAATCCTCAGACTGTAATAAAAAATAGATAATGTCACTGTCATGTCTACTTGTATACTGAACGTTCAAAGTATTAATATATTAATTGATATGTAAGATAGACTAAATGTGTAATAAATAAAAAAAAATATTTTTTTAAATTCTTACTGGGTTTGCACCAAAAAGTCTTCCTGTGTGGTGGGATAAGCTCTTGCTCTGCAGCTGAAGACCAAGGAATCCAGCAGATGGGGATGATACAGAAACAGTAAGACCTTCTTCTGTATTTCCAGTTAAATTGTGGTAAAGCATAAATTTCACATCTGGAAGATTTACTTTGGCAATATTTGAAATAACAGCCTTTGAGACTTCTGTGTTGGTCTCAAGAACTCCATTATAGTTGTTCTCAAAATATTTATGCTCCACAATTAGATTGGTAAACAATTTCATCCCTGAATTCATGTTGAAGGTGGCAGAGCCACTGGTTTTGCCATTGAGTACACCAAACTCAGAGCTAACCTGAGTTTCAAACTGGGCAGCAATTTCATCCTGATGAAGGATCTCAGCCTTAGTATTAATAATGATCATAGCTGTTTTCACAGAGAAGTCATAGGTCAGGTCTCCCATGACAGGGATCATAATTGATTCCTTAATATTGGGTAGAGTGATCTTGGCAAAATAAGGACAATCATATGTATCAGACGTGGTTTTGGCAGTTGCGAAAATGGGTATTTTAATTTTCCTAATAATAGAATTGAGGACTGGTTGCATGTTGAACATCTCAGGGTTCTTCACATACTTAAACTTTGCATCCATATCAAAGGTCTGCTGAGGTGTGATCAAGATTTTTTTAATGCCTGTGTCCTCCCATAAAGAAAATTTCTCTACACACAGTGTTCCATTGTTAATGAATGGGACAGTCAATTTAGGAATGTTAATCGGCAAGGTCAGCACATTAAAGTCAGCCTCACCATTGACTGATGCAGAGAACTGAATTTCCTTCTCACAATTAGCCATATTAATGAAATGAGAATACTTATATTGATTTAACCTAGCAAGACTGGTCCAGCTGGCCTGCTGCACAGAGGGATTCAGAGTTAAAGCCATATCGTTCTGCAAATCAACTTTACTGGACAACCTAAATGGAAGCATTACTTTAGTGTTTTTCTTGTTCTTGGTGTCAAAGATCATTTCAAAAGGCACAGCCTTGAAGTTAACGGAGTTGGTAATGGTGCCTTCAACTTTGCCAATCAGTTCAGCATCATGAGACCCACTCAGCTCAACCATGGGTTCCATCAAACGAATCTGCCCTTTCACTGCTGTAATGCTTCTCTTGATAAAAGGAGTTTCTGTCTCTGCATGCACATTAAACTTGATCTGAGTCAAACCTTTAGTCTCAACATCAACTTTTTGCTTTATCTTGAGAAGACTGCTGTCAGTGTCACCATCAAAAGTCAGTTTTATGGACTCCACGTTTATCAGAATCTCCAAGTTACTCTTATGGGTTCCTTCATCAGAATAATCAAAGACAGACAATTTTCCTTTGCCATTATTTCCAAGGGTGAGGGTGATTATGCCAGATTCCAGCTGAGCAGCAGCTTTTTGGGTCATTGTTGCTTCACTGAAGATGTTGGCCACTGGCATGTTCACACTGTGGATGTAAGAGGTCTCCAAAGTACCTGAGAAGCCATTTTCTGTGCTCAGAAATGCAGTGTTCACTAAGTCAGCCCTGTATGGTTCTGTCGTTGCCTTAGCTGTGGTCTTGGAAGATACCTGGGCAATAGGGCCACTGATGGACATGAATCCCTCATGATCAAGAGAGAAAGCCATGTGATTTGCTTTTACTGTCTCAGTCAAAGACAGCTCTTTCATTCTGGTGATGCTAAGGTGAGCAGTGGCATCAAAGGTGTACGCCAAGAGATCAATAGGTGTCTGGAACTGAGAATTCAGGTTAGCAGTGAATTTGTCTGTTGAGTTACTAAGTTCAGCACTGGTCTTCAGAGTGTGCTCCGAGGATTTGATTTCAATCTCACCATGCAGAATTCCAAAGCAGGGGACCCTAATGAGGTCAGTGACCATCTGCTTTACTTCATCAGCCAAGGTGTCAAAATCATAAGCCATCATTTCATTGACTTTGCTATTTAGTAGTTTTGTCAGCTCATTCATTTGTTCAAAGATTCTATCAAATACTGGTTTCATGTCAAAAGAGTTTAGGTAACTTGCAGCTGATTGCATAGTTTCCCTTAGTTCATATTGTTTCATTAAATCCACAGCATCATCGATGATTTTCTCAACCATTGCCTCAATCTCATATTCTGCCAAAACCTCATCAATTTTGTTGAGAATTTCATTTATCTTGGTGATAATGCCAGTTTTTTGGCCCAAACTGTCAATCAAGTCCCTGATGGGTTGCAGGTTTTTGCCCATTTCCATTACTACAGCTTTCATATCAGAGGCAAAAAGTCTCACATCATCCAAGAACATGTCCACATCAAAATTTACAATTACCTGTGAAAGTTCATTTCCTTTGCTTTTAAAAGTGGCTGTAATGTCATATTTAGTATCAATGACATCAAGCAGGTCAATGCTGCGATCTTTCATGGTGAGCATTGCAATTTTGACCTCTTCTATGTCTAAAGGCAGCTTATCAATGAAAGGTAGGTAAATAAAATGGCTTTCACTGTTCTTCTCATATTTCAGAGCACTTGTGATGCCAAATTCTTGATTGTCATTGGCTTTGTTCAAGAGGTTGGTGGACACGGTGCCTTTCAGTGCAATACCCATGTTATTTGGAGTGTTGAAGATTTCCAGGGAGTGGTCAAAGGCATGGTCATTCAGCATAGACTCCATATTGAAGTTAAACTTTTGCTGCTGAGGGGTGATAGCGCTGGTTATTTTATGCTGGAAATTAGTTTTAATGGAGTTTCCATTGTTCAGCTGGTGGGAAGTTGAGGCCTTCCATTCATGCTTGTATGAGTAAGACTTAGGTTCAGCTTGAAGAAGCAGCATGCTTTTCACCTGGCCACTGTGTTTTCCATACAGGTTAAGTGCTCCATCAGAGTTGAAGGAGCTCTCAACATTCACACTGAAAGGTTCTGTTTTAGTTAGGATGTTGCTTTCCAGTTGGAGAGAGGGAGAGTTGAAATGCACCTCATTGCTGAACTTTGTAGAAAACCCAATGATCTCAAACTCGGAGCTTTGAGTCATTTGACTGCCCAAGAGTTTTCCATTGGTGCTGCACTTTGCAGTGGCTGTCTGGTCAACATACGTGATCTCATATGTATGTCTAAGTCCCTTTTCACCAAATATCCCCTTCAGAGTTCCAGTAACTTCCATCTTGTAGGGCTCTGCCTTCATCTGGACCTCGTTGCTAAAGAGGATACCAATTACTTTAAGACCATTTTCAGCCTGGAAAGATGCTGTAAATTCATGTATGTCCACTGCAACGTTGTGCTTGTAGAAGTTGTTCTCATTCAGGAAGCTGTTGGATTTAGAATGCATGGCCAAAGATTTGAGGGTAACTATCAGTGAGTCTGTGTTTTCTATTTTAATCTCTTGAAGTGATGCAATCAAGTTGTTGGAGAGGTTTAGGCCATCTTCATTCAGCTTGAGAGTGATCATGTTTCTGGTGTTGGCATTGAAAATGTCACCCTTGTACATGCTGTTTAGATATACTTCTGAACTTGCAAGTCTTCCTTCAACTTTGAGTTCAGCGCTGTTCTCATTGACTGTTCCCTTGCTGGAGACAGCCACTGTAGCACCTGTAGTTGTAATTACACCATGGAAAATGTTTTCAAAGGTCACAGATTTGATCTGAGCACTGGTGGTACAGCTAGTGGTCAGGCCATCTTTGGTGAATGACAGCGTGCCTTTGCTAGAGGCATGGTTGGCAGCGAAGTTGATCGTAGCATCACTATTGAGCTCCAGTCCCTGGGTGCTTAGGGACCCAGTAAGCTGGGAGAAAGCTCGGTTTGTGTTGTCATCAGCCTGGGACTCAATCCTGATAGTGACCTCTTTCATAGTTGCAGAGAAATCTACCTGGTTTTGAAGCTTGGTCTCATAAGCTCTGGTGACAGAATCAGACTTAATGGTAAACTTAGCTTCCTTGAGTTCAATGTTGAACTTGGTGGTGTGGTGGACTGGGTCATTCTCTATGTCAGTGTTCAACTCAAATGAAAGTTCTCCACTGGCTGCTGTGGCTTTCATCTTGTTTAGTATTTGGAAATTTGGGCAGTTTAAACTGAAAGTGGATTCAGCTCTTGCCTCTCTAGATTTGGGTTGAAGTAAAAAGGCTTGTGTGGCAGTAGTTCTAGCAGATATTGATCCTACTTTTAGTGATCCATCTAAACTGCCATCCCCTCTGATTTCAGAAGAAACTGATGCCTGGGTTGTGTATACCAGTGACATCTGCATACCCAGAGGGCTGAAGGCCTCAATCTTGTAATTTCCTGTTGCTTTCACTTCATCTGTGAATTTGGCTGTTTCCATTAGACTGAAGCGTGCATCTATGAGCTTATGTTTCAGGGAAGAAATGATGTCGAACTTCGCAATGTCCTCTGTAATGTCAGCAATTTCTGCAGATCCTGCATGTAACAAATATGGTCATTAATTCTAGAAATTACAAAAAAAATCCCACCCAAAGACCCATATCAATTAATAAAACTAAAATAATGTATCATGTATACTGCATGTATGCATATGTTTACCTTCCACAGTAAAAGCAAGAAGTTCCACAGGACTGTTTGCAACAACTTTGTAGCTTGTAATGTAGCTGGGCTCATTGACAGTGTTGTTGCCACCAGAAAAAACTGCCTCTATATCATAAAAGTTAGTGTTCACTTTTGCTGATACCTCTACCATTCCTAGAAGAGGCATTGAGAGGTCATAGCTAGAAGGAATGGAAAAGGTTGGTAGATTGAACCTTTTAGAGGGTAGCATTACACTAATTTGTGGCATGACTAGTTCTGGGGTGGCCATGGTGGGAGGGATTCTCAGGTCCTCAGATGTTTTTCCACCAAGAGGCAAAGGAACGGTGAAGGTGACATGATCTTTGTTGAACTTGTATTTGAAAATGCTCTCTCTGCAAACAGAATAAAATTTATTTGAAGTTGAATGGATAAGCACATTTGTAGTTGGATTTAAAACATTAGCATTAATCTTACATGTTCATGAACACCCTCTCAGGCAAAGATGGAATAACCAGTTCTGGAATGCTCTCTCTTAGTGTCTGAAGGTAGGGCACATCAGAAGCAATCTTGTCCATCCAAATGAGGTAAGCCTATCATATCAATAAACATATTGGTTATGGTCCAAATATTTTTCATGTCTATAATAAAAACTGTTGTAAATTTTATACAGTCATACCTCCCAGAGTTTTGCGTAAATGTGATGGAGTTTCATGTCAGTCTTTACAACTTTATTGTCCATGATGTTATCAAAGACCTGATATAGGTGACTCTGAAGAGGTGCTGCGTTAGGCATCAGCTTCTGGATCTCTGAGTCTATGTCAGACTTCATCTCAATCTTCATCTCATCTTTAGCTATTTTAAAAGCAAATTATCACTTGTTATTTTTGACATAATACCCAAAATAATTATTTAGTTATTTAAGACTGACTTAAATAAATAAAGATTTTAAAATAAAAAGTGTGAAAACAGTAACAGGAAAAGTATCCAATACAATATTGTAAGGTAATCTTCTGCACAGAGTTGGTCTCTGGGAGCTTGATGTTACTCTTGAGTTCCAGAGTCAAATATTCATCACAGTTCATCGTAGCAGTAAGAGTGGCCTCAGTGTTAAGTGAGGGCATAATCAACTGAGTTTCCAGCAAGCCATCTTTCATGGCCTCAAGCCTGTTATAAGCAGAAACATGTCTTTTAGATGAAGGAACTTGCCCATTGGCAAGTGTTTCAAAAGGTAATTTACATCTCTACATACTTTGCACGACCAATGAGAGAAAACTGGTTAATATTTTTGTTGGAGATATCAATGGTGATCTTCTTTCCTTTAGCAAGGCTGTCAGTGACACCAACTTTGATTCCGGCCTCAATATCATAGTCAGGAATTTCAATGCTGGTCATTAGAATATTCTTGTTCCTGTTGTATTTAATAGTGGCAGTTGCCTCTGTGGCCTTAGTACCTTAAGGTAAGAAAATAGGGAAAAAGTGATCCCTAAAACCCACAGCATCAAACACTATAGGAATGTGGTTATATTATAACAGAGTGGTCAAAATTTCAAATTCGCTGTTGTTAAGTATACATGCCTTCTGCTTTCAAAATCATTTTCAGAAAATCAACCTTATGGCGGCCTTCCTTGCCCTCGTTCAAGAGTTCATAGGCAAAGGCTGCAGTGTACTCAGTGATGTCACCGGTGGGTTGGATACCCAAAACAAAACTGTGGTCACATAATAATTTAAGTACAACACATAGAAAAAAAAATATTTAGTGTGTTTTTTAAAGTTTTCGTGTGTTTTTTAAAGTTTGATTCTTACCTGGACTCTCCATTGAGAGGAAAGTATGGAGGATTTCTCTCAGCTTTAGAGTTGAGTATGGTGGTGCAGTAATTGAGTCCGGAAATAAGGGGGCTGCAGTTCATTATGGCAGTTCTGTCGCCCGTCTCAGGAACAAGTGTGACCGGAGTTTTGGACACCATTACTAACTTGTTGCTGTTTGTGAAAAATGACGAAAGGATTCCCATTATGTTTCTATTAAACGGCTGATTGGACCAAATTTGTAGAAAGCTGATGCAATTTCTTTCTGTACATTTTCTTTAATAGTATAAAGAGCATACATTTAAAATAAACCATGTAACATATAGCACAAAAGCTACCTGACTCTGAAGAGTTCAATAGTGTTCTTGGGTGGCAGGATTGACATCTTTATTTGGCCATCGCCCGTAGTGATCTTGGCATTGAAAGAGCTCTCATGGAACATATTAGTGTGCATTTCCACAGCAGAGACAACAAATTTGGGGATGTGGACTCCCATACGGGTAACAAATTCTACTGCCATGGAGGGTGAAAAAGACAGTTCACCCTGTGAAAAGAAATAGGGATACATTAGTAATAAACATGACAATAAAAAGATGAAATGGAAAATAATTTGTTATACTTTTTTGTACATAATCTGGATACTGAACAAAACACAATCAAGGGCAATATTTAATACCCTGCCAGGTTCCATACGCAGACCACCCTCAACACCAGGTGCAAAGGTCCCAGACAAAGCAAACTTAAGGGGAAGTCCAGAGGCAGTTGGAAGGGAGAACTCATTATCCATAAAGATGTAGTGAGCAAAGATGCTCTGATCTCCAGACATCAAGGCCTTTGTAATCTATTGAAACAGGAATATTTAGAATTTTGCATTTATAGTGCCTCAAAAACAACTTTCCCTGTCAGATAGAAAATCTTGAGCTAGCAAAAACAGATAGCAAAAAATACTGTATAAATTAACCAAGTGTTGTCTGATTTATGATAGAGCTAATATAGATATGTTTTATGTAAAATGCAGCATATTGTGTATACATACCCAAGCAGGTAAGTACTTGAAGGCCTGAATATATGTGGCCATCCTGTCAACAATAGCTGACAGGTCATTGGTGCTCTTGATGTATCCCAACTCATTCCCCATGATCCTTAAGTAAGCAATAGCCTCTGGGGAGTCCTGGTTGTATAGATCCTTTGCAAGCTTGTTGAAGTTCCGCACCATTTCCCTAATAATATTCTCAGGGACCTGTCAAAGAGAAGATTCTGATCTAGCCTTGGATACATGCATGAAAAATTAAATCCTTTCAATAATCACATTGCGATGTTTGGAATAAGCAATGGATATCAGTACCTGTCTTTTAGTTTTTTCTGTTCTCAGGGGTTCAACCCATTCTTGCAGAACTTCGTTGATTTTGTTTGGTATTTTGTCCCCAACCCAGTACATTGCCTTGGAAATAGAATCAGGGAAGAAGCCATTGCTTCCAAAGAGAGTCTCAACAGTTGGCTCAAATCCTTTGCCCTCCATGCCAAACTTGGTGACCACAAAATAAATAAACAAATAAATAAATTCTAAAAGTCGTAGTCAAATCAAATGCAACAAGTCCATAAAAATCAAGGGTATGTACAAGCAATAAGTAATAATTGAATCATATATCAATTGAGTTTTACAACCAATTAAACACATAACACATTAAGATTCCTACCTCAATGAAGTCAAGGTTGTAACCGAAGGCTTTCAGGGTTGTCTCAAGCATAACCTCTCTGGGCAACTGACTGCTGGGATCAAAAATGATGCTTCCTTGCATATCGGAGCCCATGACATCCTTGCCTGGCATAAATACATCCATCTTATAATTACGAGAGAGCTGAGTGTAGTTTGAGTGGGTAAGCACCTCATCATCCTGCATGACCTTGACTATTGTTTTGCCCAACCTTGGAAGAAAAAAGTTATAGTATTTATAGTGTTATATTAGATAAAGAGCAAAATAAATGGTAGACAGCAGTTGATGTGTTTTGCAAACTAGAGAAAACTGACAAACTGAATAACATACTCTTTCATTTCAGGATCCCTGGAATGAATAATGTTGTAGACATGAGAAGCCACAAAAGACTTGACTTGCACATTCTGGTCCTGGGTAAGTATCTTCCTCACAACCTCCAGGTCACTTGCTTCTGGCTTTTTCATGAAGATAAGATATGCAGCAAGTCTCTTTTGAACAGCACCTTTGGCATATAGGGCCACTCTCTGAATGTTGGAACGGACCTGAACATTTAAAAAAAAAGAGAGATTGGAGTGTAAAATTGGTTTTCTTAGTAGGATAATTCCATACATGAGACAAACATTTGATTCTGAAGCAATACAAATTGTTCAACAAAAATTGCAACACTTACATCAGGAGTCACAGACATTCGTCTGAAAGCCTGAATGGCAGACATCTGGACTGACAGGGTGGTGGCAGGCTGTCTCATACACTTAAGCAGAGTGGTCTTTATGTTGGGATCAGCTGCTTCCATAGCCTCGCCCATGTTTCCAATCACCTAACCAGGGCAGATTATTATAAAATAAGTTGTTTTCCCAGTGTGAAAATATCTAAAAATATAGATGTTAAAACACACACCCTTAAGGTCAAGTAAGTCAGATCTTTCTCGCCAGCACAGTCAGCACCAAGAATGGAGGTAATGAAGTTAGACACCTCAAGAATCTCAGAGGTGAGCTGACCCTCAGCTTGGAAGTGCCTGAAGAGATATATTATTAACACTCAGCTACAGTGGAAATATACTGACAAATACTTTAGCTAAAGGAAGCTAGCATAGCTGATCACCAGCATATGTTGTGCTTTGGATTTCAGTGTGCTGATATCTTACAAAGCTCGATTACTTTGATGGACCAGCTTCACTAGAAAGACCATACAAATCACAGTCTTCACCAACCATGTTTTGCATCTGACAGCATGGTGATGCTGGCAGCACTTAATTAATATGAACCAGCTTAGATGAGCTAGAAAATTCAAGCTATTCTATGCTGGTCTTTTCAGAGGGGAATTGAAAGGAATTAAGCAGTCTAGAAATAGAAAATAATTTGCGTACCTCCTTACAACATTGCTGAGAGCATACAGCAGAAGATTTAGATTTGCTTTTAGTTGCATTGCACCACACATGTCCGCTGTAGACATGGTGAAAGTAAACCAACTGCAGGCGTTTTTCATTGCAGGTTTTTCAATTACAAATATCTTTACATTTTCAGAATTTTAAATGAAATTCTTTGTTTGTCTGAGGTGGGGTGGGGTAAAGGATCCCTACTTATTTTCAGTCAGTGGACTGGTACAAAATGTGGAAAAAAAATTCTGGCAACATGTACTGACATATATACAGAAAAAAATAATCTACTGATAACTCACTGTTTTGAGTAATTATTATTTTCCAACTCTTATTTTGTTTTATTAATTTACCAAGCCATATGTGGCTAAAGTTGTGTGGCCAAAAATAATATTTTTAAATACAATCAATTGCAATAATTTTATTACTACTAATAAATACCGACAAACTTAAGGTAATATACAGTAATGGTGTAGTAATAATTGGGGAGAAAGACCATACAAATCACAGTCTTCACCAACCATGTTTTGCATCTGACAGCATGGTGATGCTGGCAGCACTTAATTAATATGAACCAGCTTAGATGAGCTAGAAAATTCAAGCTATTCTATGCTGGTCTTTTCAGAGGGGAATTGAAAGGAATTAAGCAGTCTAGAAATAGAAAATAATTTGCGTACCTCCTTACAACATTGCTGAGAGCATACATTATTGGCTTGCTCTTCTTGGTCTGCGCAATCTCCAGTATGTCTTTCACCAAGAGGCCAGTAGGTCTGAGCATCATTCCTAGAGCATAGATAGCAGCATCTACCTCAATGGCATCAGCGTCAAAGGTCTTCAGAATACTGAACATGGCGCTGCCACACTCTGGGGTGCCACACTGAATCAGGGCCTGCCAGGTCAAAAACTTGTCCTCCTTCACCATCTGAATGATGTTCTGCTGCAGAACCTCATGCTTGAGTCCACGGAGTTCAGACACCAAACTCTGGAAAGTGCTGGCCCTTAGCTGCCGATATGGTTTTTCGTTCATGGATTTCAGCTCCCTGAAGATGAACAGCAGAGCCTCAGACGTCTGGGCTGGGGCTTTATCCTCCATTGCCTCTAGAGCCAAGTGTTTGGGGTGAGTAGAACCTGTATTTTGGAGAGCGGGATGATATGTGAGTGAACGGCTACATAGTCACAACCAAGAAAAATATGAAGTCAGCATATTCCCAACAGTTCTTTATCCAGACAAATCAAATCCAAAGTTCTCAAATCTATCTGAGATATAACAGTAAAACTGGGAACACTCACGATAATCAAAAACTCTGTCATTAATCTTGCTGGTTCCCTCAAGAGTTAGGATTTGTTTAACAAGAGAAGAGATACCATATGTATTTCTGCAATGAAAATGAAATGCATATGAATGAATTAGAATATGATGTTCCATTTATGCACACATATCATTAGGAAATTTAGCAAGTGATATGATGTCAGTGTCACTCACTGGTAAGAGAAAGGAAGAAATATGTGCTTCTCTGTGCACATGGCAGAGGTCATGTGCTTCTTCTCGTTGTCGAACTTATTGTTGCAGGTCTGGGTACTGCCAATCAGCTTGGACAGAGGGTATTGCTGTTGACAAATAAATATATATTTTATATAAATACATTATCTGTTTCTTGAAAATTATTTTTTCACCTGTAGTTGGCTCAGTCTGTATGATATCATGCTTTTGTCAGTATTGGTTAGCGTTTACTTAATCATTTACCTGTTTATTAAACATAGGGTAATTAACAAATTGCACTGAGGATGATGATTAATGGAACAGAATTTAATTTAATTTTAAAGTAAAAATAATCTAAGAAGCAATTATTTCAAGCTTTAACCATCAGAGGGTATTATATATTTTTAAAAAAGTGATCGTCTCACCAAACCAGTGATGATTGCAAGAGGGCTGGTGTGGCTTCTTTGGGCTTTGAAAGTATCACACCGTGACAGGTCCCTAGTGAGGGTGACATCAGTAGCAATATCTTCCTTGCTGTTGACCTTGACATCAGTGGCACAGATTCCATGGACAGTAACCTAGATTAAATACTTATTTTGTTTTATTAATTTACCAAGCCATATGTGGCTAAAGTTGTGTGGCCAAAAATAATATTTTTAAATACAATCAATTGCAATAATTTTATTACTACTAATAAATACCGACAAACTTAAGGTAATATACAGTAATGGTGTAGTAATAATTGGGGGCTCTGTTGGAGCAAGGATATTTTGGATATTGATATATTCATTGCTTTGTAATAATAATAAAAAAAATATTAATATCAAGCAAAAATGCAAAAGCTGGCCTTAATATTTTTCAGTAAATATTTTTCAGTAAAAAAAAGATTACTGAAATAATTGTTTCAAATCTATCATGAGGTTTATGAGGATTTAGAGGCAATATCATGAATATCATGAAATAGTCTCCTATCAGTTGACTTCCTGGGTCAAGATTAACTTGCACCTTCATTGGAATGTATTATTCCAGATAAGAAGATTAAGATTTTATATGCTTAATTGTATAAGTGGGTGTCCATAACAGCATTGCTTAAATTAATTTAATCTAACAAGTTCAACATACAATAAAAGGCAATTCATAACTTTACAGATTAAGGCTTTAAGGAAGAAGAAAACATGTTTATGTACCATGTCTTTGCTCTCCTCTTTCTCCGTGACAGGAACAATCAAAGCAGAGATGATACCCCTCTTGAAGTTCAGAATGTTGGTTTCATCTCCCTCAGGATACAGTGTCACACCTGTCTCACCCTCCACAACAAACTTCAGTACATTCCTGTGAAAAGAGGAGTAGCTGTAGAATCATTTGTTGAAAAGTTTCTGATCAATTTTAAAATCAGTTTATTTTAAACTGGAAACCAGTCTTACAATGTATAGTTTATGAGGTAGTTTTTATTTTGCATTGGCTGTTGGTATATTTTAGCAATACTGGCTGTGCTCATTTTGAATATTTGCAGACTTAACATTATTATTTGATCTATTTTCTCTAAAGGGAATGGAAACATACTTTTCTATGGCTGCTTGAAAGGCTTGGGCCTCCGCAGCAGGTGCATAGATGGGCGCACCATTTGCATCCGTTCTGACCACCTCAGTTAGGGAGCACTCACTGGTACGGAGCTCAAAGCTACATGCCACAGGCACATCAATTTCGACCTATGGAAAGAAGGGTGTTAATGACTTAGTTAATGACTGAGCAAAACAACAGGAAAGGCATATTGAGAAACTGAATTGTTACATGATTTTTCAAATGTGTACCTTGCAGGAGATTTTGGGACCATTCATGAGAGGGGAGGTCCCAGTAACCATATTCCGGATCTCAGCTTCATACTGATATGTATATTTTTTGTAGATCTTAAATCTTTTAGATACTGTAAATAAAATAAACGCTGTCAATTCAAAATTTTTGAAAGAATAATCACAGACTGCAAAAAAAAAAAAAAAATTTTCTTAGTACATTTATTTTTCAGTGAATTTTGTGTTGTCCAATAAAAATAAAAATAAAAAATATATATATATATACACACATTCTGAATACACGTTTTGTCTATTGGCACTGGTAGACTTTCCCACTCATTTTCTTAAAGGTAAATTTTTCAGGTAAGTTGAACAAAATATCCTTATTTTGTTTACATATTATTAGTTTAGATATTATTTCAGGAAAACAAGACAAATAAAATAATTAAAACATGTTTTTGCATATTTATGTATGTTTATACATAACATTATAACATTAATATTACTTTGTTTAAATTTCATTACATTATATTGTTTTATCTAATCAAGATAAGCAATAAGAAATCTGGACTCTGACATCCTGACTCAAGCACTGTCTGTTGTAGATAAAAAGTAAATAGCCACGTTAGAATGATGATGCCATTTATTGAGGGTCCAAAGTAAGTGACAACACCAATAGGTACAGTGAGTCCAATAGGTAAAAGATAAGGATAAATTAAATTGATGCTTTAACATGTATCCTAGACACCTCGAATCCAAATAACATTTCATCAAAAGATAAGAAATGAAAAAAAATAAGAAAAATACTTACAGTGACATTCTGGATGAGAATTTGATTCAGTTTCTTGCTCTAGTGAGAAAGTCATTATGCAAGTATGATTAGGAAAAATATGTAAACAAAACTAAAAATGCATATTGAAAGGTAAATCAAAGATTAAATTTTAAACAAATCTAATTTTAGATGAATTTAACCTTTGACACAACTTAGCCTTTACAGAATATGACATGCTAAAAATAGGCTATAGGATACTTAGGATGAAGCTAAATAAATAAAATATTTTTAGTGCATGAAATGCATTAATGAAGTAACATTAATACACCAGAATGCAAAGGTACATTATACTCACGGGCAATAGCATAAGTGCCAAGTAGCAGCAATAGGCAGAGCTTCATATTCCCCATACTGGGTCAGAAGAAGCTCAGAAGCCCTGAGACTACAGCGAGTCTTCCTCCGAATGGAGACTGGCAGTGATCATCTGGCTCGCATCTTTTATACTCTGATCTATTCAGTTCACTTAGGGGGTTAAACAAGGGTTGCAACAGGTCCAAAGTTCCATCAGTCAGTGTGGCAGGCCAAAGGCAAAAGCTGTTTCATAAACACCACCCAAGACTTGCCTGTCAGCAATGGAACTGATGGAACGCACTGATTGCATTAACCAACAGTAACCACAGGTTTTAGACTACCTTGATTGATTTTCTTTTCTTTCATTTGAAATCTTACATAGGCTAAAGGTTGTTGTTGGGGAGAAATACCAAACTAGTACCACAATGTTCAATGTAATGTTAAGTAAAAACTGTCAAATGTGAAATTGTAATAAAAGGGCTAAAGGGTGTTGAAGGGCCTTTAACTTCATTGACTGTCATTATATATTCTTAATATTGCTTACAGTTAAAACACTAAAATATGTCGGACATAAACTTTCAACAAAATATTATTCTGTTACAGGCAAATGCAATACAAATGCCACAAATGATGGGATTCCACTCGACAATAGTGGAGTAGTTACCCAGCAGAATCCCAGTAGTTACTACCAAATACCATTTTCTCTAGTGACATATGTGAGTCATGTCCTAATCACAGTTATTTTCAAGCAACATGCCCTCTCCCAATTTACAACCCGATTGATTTTCTTTTCTTTCATTTGAAATCTTACATAGGCTAAAGGTTGTTGTTGGGGAGAAATACCAAACTAGTACCACAATGTTCAATGTAATGTTAAGTAAAAACTGTCAAATGTGAAATTGTAATAAAAGGGCTAAAGGGTGTTGAAGGGCCTTTAACTTCATTGACTGTCATTATATATTCTTAATATTGCTTACAGTTAAAACACTAAAATATGTCGGACATAAACTTTCAACAAAATATTATTCTGTTACAGGCAAATGCAATACAAATGCCACAAATGATGGGATTCCACTCGACAATAGTGGAGTAGTTACCCAGCAGAATCCCAGTAGTTACTACCAAATACCATTTTCTCTAGTGACATATGTGAGTCATGTCCTAATCACAGTTATTTTCAAGCAACATGCCCTCTCCCAATTTACAACCCTTATCTTTAAAACCAAGTCAGTGTGCAAAAGTTCAGAGAACATTTAAACTATTTAGGATCCCTAATGGACTGTGTTCGGAATTATCTGCTCTAAATTATCTACAGTATCATCAGCACAGGGCTTGGATCTTATGGAAAGGAAAGAAACAACATGTGTCATCAACATGAGTCTTACATTTTAATTTTGTTATATTTTATCATGCTAAACTTTTCATGGTTCAATGTTCAATCATGGTTTCATACTACCTTTAAAATCAGAATGTTTTTGCTAACATGGCTTGTTTCATTAGTCATGTCTGATTCAGTCAAATTGGCAACATGCTGGTCTGTTTAGAAGCAAAAATAACAGCCATGTTTAATTCTAAAATACAGTTAATCTTAGCGATTTCAGAGCTGTTGCTCTCATAATTTTTTGTGAGGCAAATGAAGAGATAACCTAATCAGAGAGAAGCACATCAAGATAAGTTACATAACTTATTTCCATGCTGTTGAATTTTGGTTTGCTCAGTGGGAGCTGCATGCACATTTTTCCCTTTCTTTTCCTTTTATTTTATTGATTTTCTGCTTAAAATAAATTGTAACAAGCTGATGTAACTATAAAGACTGATATGTTCTTTTTAGCTTTCAATGAAATAAAAAAGGGGAAAAAATGGAATATACACAACATAAATTATTATACAAAATCTTTTATCTAACTTCACATGGTGTTCTTTTAATATGATAAACTACATTTTGCATGTGTTTTCATGAATTTTGCAACGTTTTTTGCAAGTTTTTCCCTTCAAGTGTTGAGTTGACAAATTTTTTCAAATTTACTATTAAGAATGATTGTAAAATTACTGGGTGCGGATGTGTTGGTTTGTGATATACAGTAAATACTATGATTTCGGGAAACAGTCATGGCAATATATATATATATATACATTTTTTTTTTTTTTTTTAACAATGCATCACACTATGGTGCTAGAGCAATGAGCTACCCAGGGTTAGAGTTAAGGTAAATGCACTGCTGAGTGGTTAACAAATGTAACCAGTAAAAGTATACCTTAAGACTTGCCTGGTCTTTACTCTATGTTAGGGAACAGCTCTTATCAAGTACCTTATCAACAGAAGCCTGTCTAGCTCCTCATTGATGAGTTTATTGCCTTGCAAAGATTAGTCGACCCGTGCTTGGTCTTTTTTAAAAACACACTTTAACTAAAAACAAAACTGTTTTTCTAAACTATTTTCAAACTACAAAAATACAAAGCTGAGGTGAGCTTTTTTATGTTAAAATACTTTCTCCTACACCAGTTTAATGTTAGACAGTTATAATTAAACCATTCACAGCCCCTAAATGTGTAAACACTGCCTATATAATTGTTTTTTTTACCAATTAACATTAGTAGTGCGGCATAGAGGCCAATGCTTTAAATATTGCTGATTTGCAGTCTGCACAGACAATATTTCAACATCTCACATTTGTCATGCTTTACATCCTGCAAATCTGCAGTCAAAATAAAATGTTATACGAGGTCAAACATTTCTCATTATTCTTCAGAAACTAGTTTATGTGAGCTATGTTATCCACAGTCATTTATAGCTCTACTCCACACATCAGAAAAAAAATTGATACTCAGATGAACTCATTCAAGTCAAGGCATCTTCAAAACATTTACATTACATTACATTTAGTCATTTACATGCCTTTGACAGACATGCCTTTGTCGGTAACTTTTATCCAAATCGACTTACAAATGAGGACAATGGAAGCAATCAAAATCAACAAAAGAGCAATGATATACAAGTGCTATAACAAGTCTCAGTTAGCTTATTGACCTTACTGATGTGAGGCAACAGTGTTTAACCACTGAGCCACCATTACACTCTAAAAATTGGTTATTTGACAACCCAGTGCTAAGCAGATATTAGACAGAACACGTGCTGAGTAGAGGGGGATAGTGTTCCAGTTCAAACTGGTTGTTTTTATTTTAGGGAAATGAAAAGGAGTTTGTGTGTGTGTGTGTGTGTGTGTGTGTGTGTGTGTGTGTTTTTTGTTTTTTTCTTTTTTTTTTCTTTAATGTGCTCATTGGTTCATTGGCTCAGTTTAAGACTGGGCAGTTGGCATGCAATTAATTCAAAAATGTTTTGCTAGTGAATATAACTTATGTGCTGTTTGTGAACGCAGAGCTTTCGATATTTGTTGAATTAAATGATTCAATGAATGAGAAAATGGATTTGCATGTTAAGTTCAGTTAACGTAGCAATTGAATTTGCACAGAGACTGTGTTTTGCTTTGCGTTATCAAAACTATGTCAGTGTGTTTAAACAACATGCAGTGATAAAGAATATTTTTCATTTTGTAAAACTTGTGCTATGTATTATGGTAACACTTGGCTTTCAGTTTTATTAGTGGACATGTTAAGAAAATGTTTTGAATGTGTCCTATGTTTTTTGCACATTAGAGCATTTAAAGCAATAGAGTGTGATAAAATGCATTAAATTAGTGAAAAAAAATGCTTGAGAAAGGCCTTTGTCTGTCAATACACTTAAAACAGAGCTCTCATGCTATACATTGGCAAAGGATACAGTGAGTGAGTTAACACATTTAGATGTTACTTCTGTTGTGACGCACAACAACATGCACAAACTGAGAGTATTTTAGAGTGTGTTAGTAAACATTTTTACATTAAAAGTTACTCATTTCAGACAAGCAACAAACAAAATCATGCACAAATTGTTCGAAGTATGTTCATTAGCAGTGGCGCCTGCAGGTGTACGGCTGTACGCACTATGCATACCATGAGTGCTTAGATTTGCCCCGCAAACATTTCTGCAGTTATTATATGTCCCATATTTCTGTCGACTGAACCAGCCATGCCTTTAATTATAAATTTACGTTCGAACCGCTCCGTATGTAGCCAGATTTCATGAAAAATATTATATGATATAAATATGATTTCATTTGTATGAAATATCTTTCATGTGGGCCAAGATATACTCTTAACATTGCATAAACCAACTATCTGTCACTGAGAAAGAAGCTTTGCAGATTATGTGGGCTTGTATTCTCTTCATTTGTTTAGTTGCACTAACATAGTGTTACTGTTCATAGAATCACTAAATTAAGCTTTCTTTATAGAAGCTCTAACATAACTTTTTTTATTCTAAATAAAATTTCATTTCATATGTTAATCATCTTTCATGTGGGCAGAAAGAAGCTTTTCAGCATATGTCGGATTGCATTCTCTTGCATTCCATTTGCTTTGTTGAGGTAATACAATGTTACTCTTCATAAATGCACTAAACTAAGCTTCCTGTGCATAGAAGCTCTAACATAACTTGATGAGCATAAAACTTCAAACACATTATTGATTGTCTTTCTGCATTGCAAATAACGTTTCATTTCACATGTTAGGAACAATTTTCATGTGCGCAAGCTTTACTCTTAACATTGCATAAACCATACAGCCTTACAGAGAAAGAAGCTTTTCAGCATATGTGAGCTTGTATTCTCTTCTTTTCTTTAGTTTAGTGGCATTAACACACTATTGCTGTTCATAGAATCACTAAAATAATCTTCCTGTGCATGGGAGTAAAATATCTTGTTGAGAATAAAACTTCTAACACATTAAATATTGTCTTTCTACATTGCAAATATGATTTTATTTCATTAAAAAGAAACATCTTTTATATGGGCAAGCTTTATTCTTAACATTGCATTAACCAGCAATCTTGCAAACAAGATTTAATTTTATATGGAAGAAACATTCTCACTACGAGCAAGCTTTACTCAACATTGTATGAACCAGCTTTGTCTTACAGAGAAAGAAGCTTTTCAGCATATGTGATCTTTCATTCTCTTCTTTTCAAAACTTCTAACACTTTAAGTATTGTATTTCTGCATTGGAAAAAAAACGTTTCATTTCATATGTTAGAAACAATTTTCATGTGGGTAAGCTTTAATCTTAACATTTCATAAACCAGCTTTCCCTTGAAGAGAAAGAAGCTTTTCAGCATTATTTGAGCTTGCAATCTCTTCTTGTGCCTAGTTGCATAACATATTGTTAGAAGATAGAAGCGCCAAACTAAACTTCATGAGCATAGAAGCTGTAACATAACTTGTTGAGAATAAAACTTCTCACACTTTAAAATCTCTCTTTCTGCACTGCTAATTCAATTCAATTCAAGTTTATTTGTACAGCGCTTTTCACGATACAAATCATTGCAAAGCAACTTTACAGCAAATTAAGTTTCTACAATATTTAGTGGTAAATTAACAGCAATTATTATATGATGCAATCAAATTTATAGCAAAATGTGGTAGTTCTGTATGTTGTTTCAGGGTTGGCATCATCTGAGGTCCTCTGAGGGGTTGGCATCATCTCGTGTAAATCATAGTTACCACGGAATGTCAATCCCAGCAGAAACAGAGAAACAAATAGAGACATAATTAGCGTAGCTGCTGTTCCAACCAAACAAAATGTATTTGTTTAACCCAAACTAAAGAATAATAGTATGCTAATAATATGCCAATATATGTGTTAGAAACATCTTTCATGTGGGTAAGCTTTACCCTTCACATTCCATAATCACCTTTCTCTTACACAAAACGAAGCGTTTCAGCATATGTGAGCTTGCATTCTCTTCTTTCTTTAATTAAGTTGCATTAATTGTGCATAGAAGCACAAAACTAGTTTTCCTGTGCATAAAAGGAGTAAAATATCTTGTGAGAATAAAACTTCTAACACAAGTATTGTCTTTCTGCTTTGCAAATATGATTTTATTTCATTTAAAAGAAACGTCTTTCATATGGCCAAGCTTTACTCTTAACATTGCATGGACCAGGTTTCTCTTACAGAGAAAGAAGATTTTCAGCATATGTGGGCTTGATAAACCAACTTTCTCTTTCAGAGAAAGAAGCGTTTCAGCATATGTGAGCTTGCATTCTCTTCTTTTCTTTAGTTTAGTTGCAGTAACATACTATTACTGTGCATAGAAGCGCTAAACTAATTTTGTTGTGAATAGAAGGGGAAAACTAACTTGTTGAGAAAAAAAATTTCTAACACATTAAATATTGTCTTTCTGCATTGCAAATATGATTTTATATCATTTGAAAGAAGTTTTGCAGATTGTATGGTTTTAGGTTCTCTTCATTTGCTTAGTCGCACTAACATAGTAATACTTTTCATTGAAGCGCTATATTAAGCTTCCTTCCTTTCATGTGTTAAAAACTTCTTTCATGTGGGTAAGCTTTACTCTTAACATTGCATGAACCAACTTTCTCTTAAAGAGAAAATGTCTTTCTGCATTGCAAACAAGATTTCATTTCATATGGAAGAAACATTCTCACTATGAGCAAGCTTAACTCTTAACATTGTATGAACCAGCTTTGTCTTTCAGAGAAAGAAGCTTTTCAGCATATGTGAGCTTTCATTCTCTTCATCTGATTAGTGCCGCTAACACAATATTACTGTTCATAGAAGCACTAAACTAAGCTTCCTTAGCTTAGACGCTCTAACATAATTAGCATGAAACTTCAAACAAATTAAAATCTTTCTGCACTGCAAATATTATTCCATTTCATGTGTAAGAAACTTCTTTCATGTTTAATTTTCCTGCGCATAGAAGGGGTAAAATATCTTGTTGAGAATAAATCTAACACATTAAGTATTGTCTTTCTGCTTTGCAAATATGATTTGGCCAAGCTTTACTCTTAACATTGCATGAAACAACTTTCTCTTAAAGAGAAAGAAGCCTTTCGGCATATGTGGGCTTGATACACCAACTTTCTCCTTCATGGAGAAATAATCAGCATGAGTGGGATTTCATTCTCTTCATTTGCCTAGTTGCGCTAACATAGTGCTGTTCATAAAATCACTAAACTAATCTTCCTGCACTAAGAAGCTCTAACATAACCTAATGAGCGTAAAACTTCAAACACATTAAAATATGTCTTTCTGCACTGCAAATATTATTTCATTTCATGTGTTAGTAACATCTTTCATGTGGGTAAGCTTTACTCTTAACATTGCATGAACCAACTTTCTCTTAAAGAATAAATTGTCTTTCTGCATTGCAAACAAGATTTCATTTCATATGGAAGAAACATTCTCACTATGAGCAAGCTTAACTCTTAACATTGTATGAACCAGCTTTGTCTTTCAGAGAAAGAAGCTTTTCAGCATATGTGAGCTTTCATTCTCTTCATCTGATTAGTGCCGCTAACACAATATTACTGTTCATAGAAGCACTAAACTAAGCTTCCTTAGCTTAGACGCTCTAACATAATTAGCATGAAACTTCAAACAAATTAAAATCTTTCTGCACTGCAAATATTATTCCATTTCATGTGTAAGAAACTTCTTTCATGTTTAATTTTCCTGCGCATAGAAGGGGTAAAATATCTTGTTGAGAATAAATCTAACACATTAAGTATTGTCTTTCTGCTTTGCAAATATGATTTGGCCAAGCTTTACTCTTAACATTGCATGAAACAACTTTCTCTTAAAGAGAAAGAAGCCTTTCGGCATATGTGGGCTTGATACACCAACTTTCTCCTTCATGGAGAAATAATCAGCATGAGTGGGATTTCATTCTCTTCATTTGCCTAGTTGCGCTAACATAGTGTTGTTCATAAAATCACTAAACTAATCTTCCTGCACTAAGAAGCTCTAACATAACCTAATGAGCGTAAAACTTCAAACACATTAAAATATGTCTTTCTGCACTGCAAATATTATTTCATTTCATGTGTTAGTAACATCTTTCATATGGGCAAGCTTTACTCTTAACATTGCATGAACCAGCTTTCTGTTACAGAGAAAGAAGCTTTTCGGTATATGTGGGCTTGATAACCAACTTTAATAGAATGAAGGTTTTCAGCATGAGTTGGATTTCATTCTCTTTAATTGTTTAGTTGCACTAACATAGTGTTACTGTTCATAGAAGCACTATTCTAAGCTTCTTGTGCATATAAGCGCTAACAACAAGAAGAATTGTCTTTCTGCATTGCAAATATGATTTCATTTCATATGGAAGAAACATTCTTACTACGAGCAAGCTTTACTCACCATTGTATGAACCAGCTTTGTCTTACAGAGAAAGAAGCTTTTCAGCATATGTGAGCTTTCATTTTCTTAGTTGCGCTAACACAATCATAGAAGCACTACTCTAAGCTTCCTGAGTTTAGACGCTCTAACTTAATTAGCATGAAACTTCAAACATATTAAAATCGGTATTTCTGCACTGCAAATATTATTTCATTTAATGTGTTTAGAAACGTATTTCATGTTTGTAAGCTTTACTCTTAACATTGCATAAAATAGTCTTCTCTTACACAGAACGAAGCTTTTCTGCATATGAGAGCTTGCATTCTATTATTTTCTTCAGTTTCGTTGAATTAACACACTATTACTGTTCTTAGATGCACTAAACTAAACTTCGTGCATAGAAGGGGTAAAATATCTTGTTGAGAATAAAACTTCTAACACTTTAAGTATTGTATTTCTGCATTGGAAAAAACGTTTCATTTCATATGTTAGAAACAATTTTCATGTGGTCAAGCTTTAATCTTAACATTTCATAAACCAGCTTTCCCTTGAAGAGAAAGAAGCTTTTCAGCATTATTTGAACTTGCAATCTCTTCTTGTGCACAGTTGCATAACATATTGTTAGAAGATAGAAGCACTAAACTAAACTTCATGAGCATAGAAGCTGTAACATAACTTGTTGAGAATAAACACTAAATTAAGCTTCCTGTGCATAAAAGGTCTAAAACGTAATGAATTGTCTTTCTACATTACGCATAACATTTCATTTCATATGGTAGAAACATCTATCATGTGGTCACGCTTTACTCTTAACATTGCATAAACCAGCTTTTCCTTATAGAGAAAGAAGCTTTTCTCTAAAATCCATAGAACCTCTAACTTATGCGAGCATGCATTCTTTCATTTGCCTAGTTGCACTAACATAGTGTTACTGTTCATAGAAGCACTAATTTAAGCTTCCTGTGCATAGAAGTTCTAACACATAAAGAATTGTCTTTCTACATTACGCATAACATTTCATTTCATATGGTAGAAACATCTATCATTTGGTCAAGCTTTAGATGTTCATATGCATATGGGTAAGCTTTGCTCTTAACATTGCATGAATCAGCTTTCTCTTACAGAGAAATTGTCTTTTTGCCTTGCAAACAAGATTTCATTTCATGTGGAAGAGACATTCTCACTATGAGCAAGCTTTACGCTTAACATTGCATAAACCAGGTTTCTCTTACACAAAACGAAGCGTTATAGCATATGCATTTCTCTTTCTTTCTTTAGTTTAGTTGCATTAACACACTATTACTGTGCATAGAAGCACTAAACTAATTTTCCTGTACATAGAAGGGGTAAAATATCTTGTTGAGAATAAATCTTTTAACACATTAAGTATTGTCTTTCTGCTTTGCAAATATGATTTGGCCAAGCTTTATTCTTAACATTGCATGAACCAGGATTCTCTTTCAGAGAAAGAAGCGTTTTAGCATATGCGAGCTTTCATTCTCTTCAGTTGTTTAGTTGCTCTAACATAGTGTTACTGTCCATAGAAGCACTAATCTAAGATTCTTGTGCATAGAAGCTCTATCATAACTTGATGAGAATAAAACTTCAAACATATTAAAATCTTTCTTTCTGCACTGCAAATATTAGACCGTTTCATGTGTTAAAAAGTTCTTTCATGTGGGTAAGCTTTACTCTTAACATTGCATAAACCAGCTTTCCCTTATAGAGAAAGAAGCTTTTTATCATATGCGAGCTTGCATTCTCTTCATTTGCCTAGTTGCGCTAACATAGTGCTGTTCATAAAATCACTAAACTAATCTTCCTGCACTAAGAAGCTCTAACATAACCTAATGAGCATAAAACGTCAAACACATTAAAATGTCTTTCTGCACTGCAAATATTATTTCTTTTCATGTGTTAGTAACATCTCTCTTATGGGCACGCTTTACTCTTACCATTGCAAGAAGCAGCATTCTATTACAGAGAAAGAAGCTTTTCGGCATATGTGGGCTTGATAAACCAAATTTAATAGAATGAAGGTTTTCAGCATGAGTGGGATTTCATTCTCTTCAATTATTTAGTTGCATTAACATAGTATTACTGTTCATACAAGCACTATTCTAAGCTTATTGTGCATATAAGCTCTAACAACAAGAAAATTGTCTTTCTGCATTGCAAACAAGATTTCATTTCATATGGAAGAAACATTCTCACTATGAGCAAGCTTAAAGCCCCGTTTACACCAAGAACGATAACTATAAAGATAACTATAAAGATAACGATATTAGCGTCCACACCAGCGAACGATATCGTCTGTTTGTTCTAAACGCACTACGTCTGCCGCTTTAAATTCTTGAGCTTGTTACAGCAGGATGGATGGAGTGCTGTGTGTACATTAATGAGGAAAAAAAATTAACTTAAATGATTTTAGCAAATTGCTTCAATATAACAAAGACTGAAAAATTTAAGGGGGTCTGAATACTTTCCGTACCCACTGTATATCTTTATCGTTATCTTTATAGTTATCGTGCTTGGTGTGAACGGGCCTTAACTCTTAAAATTGTATGAACCAGCTTTCCCTTGAAGAGAAAGAAGCTTTTCAGCATTATTTGAGGTTGCAATCTCTTCTTGTGCCTAGTTGCATAACATATTGTTACTGTTCATAGAAGCACGAAACTAAACTTCATGAGCATAGTAACTGTTACATAACTTGTTGAGATTTAAACTTCTCACACTTTAAAATCTCTCTTTCTGCACTGCTAATAATATGTCATTATAAGTGTTAGAAACATCTTTCATGTGGGTAAGCTTTACCCTCAACATTCCATAACCACCTTTCTCTTACACAAAACGAAGCGTTTCAGCATATGTGAGCTTGCATTCTCTTCTTTCTTTAGTTAAGTTGCATTAACACACTATTACTGTGCATAGAAGCACAAAACTAGTTTTCCTGTGCATAAAAGGAGTAAAATATCTTGTTGAGAATAAAATTTCTAACACAATAAATATTGTCTTTCTGCTTTGCAAATATGATTTTATTTCATTTAAAAGAAACGTCTTTTATATGGCCAAGCTTTACTCTTAACATTGCATGAACCAGGTTTCTCTTACAGAGAAAGAAGATTTTCAGCATATGTGGGCTTGATAAACCAACTTTCACTTTCAGAGAAAGAAGCGTTTCAGCATATGTGAGCTTGCATTCTCTTCTTTTCTTTAGTTTAGTTGCAGTAACATACTCTTACTGTGCATAGAAGCACTAAACTAATTTTGTTGTGAATAGAAGGGGAAAACTAACTTGTTGAGAAAAAAAATTCTAACACAATAAATATTGTCTTTCTGCATTGCAAATATGATTTTATATCATTTGAAAAAAGTTTTGCAGATTATTTGGTTTTAGGTTCTCTTCATTTGCTTAGTCGCACTAACATAGAAATACTTTTCATTGAAGCACTATATTAAGCTTCCTTCCTTTCATGTGTTAAAAACTTCTTTCATGTGGGTAAGCTTTACTCTTAACATTGCATGAACCAACTTTCTCTTAAAGAATAAATTGTCTTTCTGCATTGCAAACAAGATTTCATTTCATATGGAAGAAACATTCTCACTATGAGCAAGCTTAACTCTTAACGTTGTATGAACCAGCTTTGTCTTTCAGAGAAAGAAGCTTTTCAGCATATGTGAGCTTTCATTCTCTTAATTTGCTTAATATTAATATTACTGTTCTTAGAAGCACTAAACTAAACTTCCTGTGCATAGAAGGGGTAAAATATCTTGTTGAGAATAAAACTAACACTTTAAGTATTGTCTTTCTGCATTGCAAATATGACAATTAACTAAGTTAGTGGGTAACTAAGCTTCCTGAGCTTAGACGCTCCAACATAATTAGCATGAAACTTCTTTCATGTGGGTAATCTTTACTCTTAACATTGCATGAACCAACTTTCTCTTAAAGAGAAAGAAGCTTTTCAGCATAAGTGGGATTTCATTCTCTTCAGTCTTTTAATCTGCCTACGTGTTCCGCGCCCGGGACCCGTAACACATAACTTTTGAGAATAAATATTCTAAAACGTGAAGTATTGTCTTTCTGCATTCTAAATAACATTTCATTTCATATGTTAGAAACATCTTTCATGTGGGCAAACTTTACTCTTGACATTGCATGAACCAGCTTTCTCTTACAGAGAAAGAAGCTTTTCAGCATATTTGGGCTTGCATTCTCTTCATTTGCTTAGTTGCACTAACATAGTATTACAGTTCATAGAAGCACTAAACTAATCTTCATGTGCATGTAAGGGGTAACATAACTTGTTGAGAATAAATATTTTAAAACATGAAGTATTGTCATTCTGCATTGCAAATATGATTTTCTTTCATATGTTAGAAACATCTTTCATGTGTGCTGAGCCCCCATAGAGAGGCTGCCCCCATCCTCTTCTCGCACCCAGACCAGCATCCCTCTGCGCATCCCTCTGCGGCTGCGAGCGATCTGGTCTCGTTCAATGTGACGCCTTGGACAACAGTGTGTCTCTGGCTGCTTCAGATGCGGAGGAGCTGTCGGGCTCGTCTTTCGATCCAGCCCCCCTGCCGTCTGCGGAGCCCAGCGCTGCCAGCACTTGCATGGACGCCGAAATTTCCGCGCCTTGTCTAAAGCTGTACAAGAGCTGGGTTTGGATTGGTCTCCGCCGGAGGAGCCCACCCGCAGCCGCCTGGATGAATGGTTCTTGCCGGTGCGCTGTCAATTCCCTCGACAACGAACTTCACCATTCTTTCCAGAGGTCCATGATGAAATCACCAGATCTTGGCGCGCCCCTTACTCGGAAGAGTGGATGCTCCAGCCACATACGGTTAAAAAAATCTGGGAGATCTTCGGCACGGCAGAGGTCGACCTCTTTGCCTCAGAAGATAACTCTCACTACCCAATTTACTTTTCGAAGGACAAGGATGCGTTGGCCCACGACTGGCCCAACCTCCTCCTTAACGCTTTCCCCCGATCGCCCTGATCCCACAGGTAACCAGGCGAATCAGGGAACAGAAACACAAGGTTCTGTTGGTGGCCTCACTCTGGAGGAACCAACACTGGTTCGCAGAGCTGTCTCGGCTGCTCTCAGCAGCCCCGTGGCCCATTCCCCTGAGACGAGACCTCCTCTCTCTGGCGAACAGAACGATATGGCACCCCCAGCCTGAAGCTAATAGCTCTTTCGGCGATTCCTCCCTCGGAGCAGGACCAAGATCTGAATTTACTCTTCCCTGTCAGGGCATTGAGAATATATATTGAGCTTTCCGCCCCATTCAGGTAGTCGGATCAGCTCTTTGTATGCTTCGGTGGCAGCACCAGAGGGTCTCCGGTCAAGAAGCAGAGACTTTCCAAATGGATAATATCAAGCTAGCGTACTCTTCAATGGGCATACAATGCCCCATGGGAGTAAGAGCCCACTCAACAAGAGGCGTTGCCTCTTCCTGGGCTTGGTCTAGTAGAGTGTCCATTGCAGAAATTTGTGCGGCGGCCGGCTGGGCCTCACCGTCCACATTTACCAGGTTTTATACAGGCTCAAGACTTACTCTGGCCTTATGGCAAAACCAGTGCCTCAGGGTTCCGAGGCTGTACAATTTATCTTGGAACGATTACTCAGTGCCAGGCCGACCTCTGTGAGTTTGGCCCTATCGCCTCCTGTGGGGCTCCCTTGCAAAATACTTGGTCCCTCTGGGTCCCATTGGGGCTCAAGGCAAGTTCAAGCATAAGTCGTTCCTCTAGCATAGCACCACGGGATTGTACTGGTTCCCCTAGCATCTAAAGCAAGACGCAGTACTCGTTCCCGTATCTCAGGGAACTGAGGTTACTTTAGTAACCGAGAACGTTCCCTATCGATACTTCACTCGTACTGTGTCTGCTAAGACGCTTTAGGAAAACTCAATTTTCTCAGATTACTGAAGCCCTTCAATAACGCAGTGTAACTGCATGCCCATTGATTCGTGCAGTGAATTAAAAAACGAACCAATGGCTCAGCAGCGGAGCTGCGCAAGCCTATGGCGACAAAGCCCACCAAAGCCCGCCAGAATGGGCGGGACATCTGGCTATATAAGCGGGCACTTCGCCATAGGATCTTCAGGTTACTTCGATTTTTTCGACTTCGACGGTTACGCTGTTCTTCGCTGATCTACGAGACTCGAAAGCCTCTCACCATAGAATCACCTTCGCAGCGGATCAAGCTGAACCAGCGACCCTCTGCTCGGCAACGCGCACGGGGGCTGACTGCTCTTGCTATTAGAGCATTAAGTCTAGCGAAGCATTTTTTAAAGCATTTTCAAAAGAGCGCAAATTTCCTCTTCTGAGTGTGGGGTCCCCATACGGCGACCAGCCACTCGAATTAATCCAACCCCTTGTCACGTGGGCTGAGGCCTGGCAGGCCATCCCCGGAGTACCAGACTGGGTTTTGGGAATAATAAAATGAGGTTATTCACTGCAATTAGCTCGAAGACCCCCACGATTCAGCGGCGTGGTTCCCACCTCGTTTTAGAGCGAAGACCCACACATCCTGCGCTCTGATGAATTTGCTGGCGATAGGAGCCGTAGAAACGGTTCCCCCAGCTCAGAGCGAGTCAGGCTTCCACAGCCGCTACGTCCTCGTCCCCAGAAAGGATGGCAGTCTAAGGCCCATCCTCGATCTCAGGCACCTGAACCGCGCCCTCATGAAACGGCCATTCGGGATGATTACATTGAAACAGATCCTCTGGCAAGTGTGCCCAGGGGACTGTTTCTCATCGCTGGATCTGAAAAACTATTAAAGATATGAAAGACAAACTGAAATGACTTCACATCCAGATAGCCCCCCACTCCTTCGAGGGAGTGGCATATCAGTACACGGCCCTTCCCTTTGGACTGTCCCTAGCTCCTCGCACTTTTACAAAATGCATGGATGCTGCTCTTTCCCCACTGAGACAGATGGGAGTCCTCATTCCGAGTTACCTCGACGACTTGCTCATATTGGCCCAGTCGGAGGATGAGCTACTATTTCACAGATCCTTCCTCCTCAGCCACTTAGAGTGCCAAGAGGTCGCTGTCCCCCAGCCAACGGATATCGTTCCCGGGAACAGTTCTCGACTCAGCCCGAATGAGGGGGGTAGTCACGGCAGATAGTGCACTGGCTATTCGGCAGCTCGCGGCCTCATTCAAAGTTGGAGCCCCTCGCCCTCTCAAGGCGTTTCAGAAGATGGTGGACCTCATAGCCTCTGCATCTCCGGTACTTTAGCTGGGCCGGCTTCAGTGCTAGCTGAAATCACAAGTTCCATATGTGCTACAAGTTCCATCACAAGTTCCAAACCGCTAGTCCACGGGCATGTTGCTGGTGTAACCCCGCAGTACCACGGCAAAAGCCGACGAAGAAGCGGCTCGTCGGAGAAGCATTATAGCCGTGACAGAGGCAAATAAATATCAAATCATTAAATCATTATTTAAAACTAAGGAAAGGAGACAACAACGGAACAGGAGATGATGGCATTCTTTCAATCTGCACAAGGACTTGTACCACGGCAGAGCAACATTGTTTTTTGCGGACAACGACTGATGTATAATGCTATGTTAGTATAATAAATGATAAGACACTTGTTCTTTGCTTTGTTTTATTTCATATAAGAAGGTGTAACATTAAAATATATTAAAGTGCATATAAACACACACAAAACTCAAGTACATATGGAGGGAGGGGTTCTTGCAGACCAATCACAGCGCTTGCGGTCTGCGTAGAATTGATGCGCTGTTAGATTTTTGGAGAGGTGCACGACACGTCAGGCTACGGCGTATGGGTGTGCGTCTATGCGTAAACTACGGCGTAGGTCTCATTGACTGGCCCAACCTCCTTCTTTAAGCTTTTCCACGGATCGCTCTGATCCCGTAGGTAATCAGGCGAGTCAGGGAACAGAGACACAAGGTTCTGTTGGAGTCCCCGCTCTGGAAGAACCAGCACTGGTTTGCAGAGCTGTACCGGCTGCTCTTGGGCAGCCCCGTGGATCATTCCCCTGAGACGAGAACTCATCTCTCAGGCGAACAGAACGATATGGCAATCCCCAGCCCGAGCTGTGGGCTCTGCACCTTTGGCTTCTCGATGGGAGCTTGCGAACCTCCCTGAGAACGTGGTAAACAATCTCTCAGGCTAGAGCACCGTCTACAAAGACGCATCTATGCCCTTAAATGGTCTGTATTCCATTTTCAGACTCCGCCTGGTCTGCAGCCCGCGGCGCAGACCCAGTCTCCTGCTACATATCTCTGATATTGTCCTTCCTGCAAGAGCTGCTGGATAAGGGTCATTCCCCTTCCACGCTCAAGGTACGGGTATGAGCCTCTCAGGCTCCTATAGCTGGCCAATCGGTTGGCAGGAACAACTTAGCAACCAACTAGTAGGCTCAACCCACCTCTTAATTCTAATTTCATATGTTAGAAACATCTTGTACGTGGGCAAGCTTTACTCTTAACATTGCATTCACCAGCTTTTCAGCATCTGTGGGATTCCATTATCTTGCATTCTATTTGCATAGTTGCGCTAATACAATATTACGGATCATAAAAGCACTAGACTAAGCTACTTGTGCAAAGAAGCCCTAAAATAACATTAAAGTTTGTCTTGCTGCATTACAAATAACGTCTAATTTCATATGTTAGAAAAAAAATTAATGTGGGCAAGATTTACTCTTAACGTTGCATAAACCATATTTCTCTTACAGAGAAAGAAGCTTTTCAGCATATGTGGGCTTGCATTCTCTTCATTTGCTTATTTGCGCTATCATAGTATTACTTTACATTGAAGCACAAGTTTAAGCTTCCTGTGCATAGACGTTCTAACACATAAAGAAATGTCTTTCTATTACAAATGACATTTAATTTCATATGGAAGAAACATCTAGCATGTGGACAAGCTTTACTTTTAACATTGCATAAACCTGCTTTCTCTTATTGAGAAAGGAGGTTTTCAGCATATGAGAGCTTGCATTCACTTGCATTCCATTTGCTTAGTTGCGCTAACACAATATTACTGTTCATAGAAGCACTAATCTAAGCTTCTTGTGCATAGAAGCTCTAACGTAACTTGATGAGCATAAAACTTTAAACATACTAAAATATGCCTTTCTGCATTGCAAATTACGTTTCATTTAATATGTTAGAAACATCTTTCATATGGGTAGGCTTTACTCTTAAAATGGCATGAACCAGCTTTCTCTTACAGAGAAAGAAGATTTACTGCATATGTGGGCTTAAATTCTCTTCATGTGCTTAGTTGTACTAACATAGTTCAAAAAAGCATTAAACTAATCTTCCTGTGCATAAACGCTCTAACAACTTGATGAGCATACAACTTTACACAGATTAAAATGTCTTGTTGCATTGAAAATAACATTTCAATTAAAATGTTAGAAACAATTTTCATGTGGCTAAGCTTTACACTTATGCAATGTTAAGAGTAAAACTTGATGCACAGAAAAATTAGTTTAGTGCTTCTATTAACTATGTAACAGCAACTAAGCAAATTAAGAGCATCCAAGCCAACATATGCTGAAAATCTCCTTTCTCTGTAAGAGAAAGCTAGTTTGTGCAATTTTAATAGTAAAGCTTGCCCATATTAAAGATGTTTCTGTTAAATGAAATAAAATTATATTTGCAAGTCAGAAAGCCAGATTTTATTTTTGTGTTTGAAGTTTTATGCTCATTAAGTTATGTTAGAGCGTCAAAGCGCAAGAAGCTTAGTTTAGTGCTTCTACAAACAATAAAACTAAGTTAGTGCAACTGAACTAAAGAAAAGAAGAGAATGTTCCAAATATACTGAAAAGCTTCTTTCTCTGTAAGAGAAAGCTGGATCATGCAATTTCTTGAGATTCGCCTTCGAGGGAGTGGCATATCAATACACGGTCCTTCCTTTCAGACTGTCCCTAGCTCCACGCACTTTCCTCGCTGAGACTGATGGGAATCCGCATTCTGAATTATCTCATTCTGGCCCAGTCAGAGAATGAACTATTATCTCACATAACCTTCCTCCTCAGCCACTTAGAGTGCCTGGGACTCAGGGTCAATTTTGCCAAGAGCGCCCTGTCCCCCAGCCAACGGATATCGTTCCTGGGAACAGTTCTCGACTCAGCCCGAATAAGGGCGGTAGTCACGCCAGATCGTGCACTGGCTATTCGGCAGCTCATTCAAAGATTGAGCCCTTCGCCCTCTCAAGGCGGTTCAGAAGATGTTGGGCCTCTGGGCCTGCTTCGCATGCGGCCTCTTCAGTACTGGCTGAAACCACGAGTTCCGTCCCAACACGGGTTGGGGAGCTCTGTGCAATAGCAAACCGGCTTTCGGCCATTGATCGAAAGAGGAGAGTCTGCTTGGAAATGCTGGCAGTATGTTTGGACCTTCATACCTTTCTGTCAGACCTAAGGGACACCACATGCACATCATATATAAATCTCTCATCGAAGCGCCTCTTCCTTCTGGTAGCGCGCCTCTTGGAATGGGCTCAGCTCAACTTGCATTCGCTAAGGGTTAGCCGGTCAGGTTAAACCAAGGAGCAGACATGGTATCTCGGAGCAACGTTCCCTCAGAAGATTGGCTGCTCCACCCACATACGGTTCAAAAAATCTGGGAGATCTTCGGCTAGGCAGAGGTCGATCTCTTCGCCTCAGAAGACAAACTCTCATTGCCCAATTTACTTTTCGAAGGACAGGGATGCGTTGGCCCACAACTGGACCAACCTCCTCCTTTAGGCTTTTCCCCCGACCGCCCTGATCCCACAGGTAATCAGGCGAATCAGGGAACAGAAACACAAGGTTCTGTTGGTGGCCCCGCTCTGGAGGAACCAACACTGGTTCGCAGAGCTGCCTCGGCTGCTCTCAGCAGCTCCGTGGCCCATTCCCCTGAGACGAGACCTCCTCTCTCAGGCGAACAGAACGATATGGCATCCCCAACCCGAGCTGTGGGCTCTGCACCTCTGGCCTCTCGATGGGAGCCTGCGGACCTCCCCGAGAGCATGCTAAACACAATATCTCAGGCTAGAGCACCCTCTACAAGGCGGCTCTATGCCTTTAAATGGTCTGTCTTCTCCGCCTGATGTATGCCCCACGGCGCAGACCCAATTTCCTGCAACATAAGGAAATCGGTGCCTTATGTTGCAGCCCCACCTGCCTCGAATTCGGGCTCAACTACTCCAAGGTCGTCCTGAAGCCTAAAGAGCTCTCGACTCCGTTCAGAGCGCAGTTAATAGCTCTTTAGGCGCTTCCTCGACCAAGAGCTGAATTTATTCTGCCCCGTCAGGGCATTGAGAATATATATTGAGCGTTCCGCCCCATTCAGCCAGTCGGATCAGCTTTTTGTATGCTTCGGTGGACACAACAGGGGGTCTTCGGTCATGAAGCAGAGACTATCCAAATGGATGATTGACGTTATCAAGCCAGCGTACTCTTCTGTAGCGTCTGGACCAATCAGACACAATTTTTTTTAGTTATATTTAACAAATACTCTGTAACACCCCTCAGTCAACAAACCAACTATGAGGGTCTATGGACCCTTCACCCGAAATGCATCTAACACCTCAGAAAGGCAGAACAGGCCTCTGGTTCCATGGCTGGCTGATATCACTGGTTTTATTGCACAAAGGAATGCGGGCAGATAAACTCACAAATCATTTACCCTTAGGAAAGACTCACAATGCCCATAAAAATGGACTCTTCTCTAATTAATTCATAGAAAAACCTTTCTGTGAAT
>NW_015624556.1:0-9410 GCF_001515625.1 Sinocyclocheilus rhinocerous | reverse complement strand
GTTTAGTATCTATGAATTCGTCTTCTGATGATCTAAACGAGAGTGTATATTATATGTTGGTACATAGGCAATATATTAGTGTTCTAAGAATCTTTAGTAATTTTGCATCAACACCCAATTGAGTTCCATATGCAAATTACCGTGCTCTCACACAAAGGGTCATAAAACTCCCCAGTATTTCCAACCTCCCGCTTGGAATTTCAGCCTTTCTCATTAGACAAGCCCATCCTGAGAGGCGTGAATCTTCTCAGACCTTAAAAGGCTCATGCACAGTTCCGCCCACGTTTTTCATCTGCTAAGTCTTCTGCTAAAACGTTCTGATTGCCCGTGTGGCGAGCCTGAGCCGGTGCGGGTGTGACTCAGTCGTCTTTTCAGTCGAAGTAACCTGAGGATCCTATGGCGAAGTGCCCGCCTTTATAGCCAGATGCCCCGCCCATTTTGGTGGGCTGTGTCGCCATAGGCTCTTGCAGCTCCGCTGCCGAAAGGCTTCAGTATTCGGAGAAAAAGGACTTTTCCCATAGCGTCTTAAAGGGATCATATGATGCTTTTTTAAAGATCATTATTTTGTGTATTTGGTGTAACAGAATATGTTGACATGCTTTAATGTTCAAAAAACACATTATTTTTCAAATACTGTACATTATTGTAGGTCTTCTATGCCCCGCCTCTCTCAAATGCTTCGTTTTCTACAAAGTCCCTCCTTCCGACAAGCGCAGTCTGCTCTGATTGGCCAGATGACCCAGTGCATTGTGATTGGCCGAACACCGCAAGCACTCGTTGGAAATGTAACGCCCCTTACCATAATCGCGAGCTTCATCTTTCAAAATAAATGTAAAGACAGAGAAAGGGGAACAGAGTCGCGTGACAGAAACAGTGATGAATCTGGTATGTGTTTGCAGTACACAAGCCACGGTTAAGACAGCTGACTCCACTGTGAGTAACCCTGTCTCTCTCTCTCGCTCACACACACACACACACACACTTTCGCACTTAAACACACAGCGTCTCCCTGACATGTTGCTTCAACACTAACTGCGGTTACTGACACCATGCCTTCTTTCTTTGCGTGCACATTTCGGCATCATTATGCTAATATTTCCACATAGTGACCTAGATATGTGGGGGCATGTTAGAACGAGCCGTTTTAGGGGGGCGTGGCAGAGTCTTAACTTTGATAAAGAATATCTCTTTGGTTTTGAGACTTTAGTCTTTGCAACTTCAGGGATCTTATCTATGCACAATCAGCTTGTAACACTCTAAAGAGAAAGGAAAACTTGAAATCGCATCATATGACCCCTTTAAGCAAGACGCAGTACTCGTTCCCATATCTCAGGGAACTGAGGTTACGTTAGTAACCAAGAACGTTCCCTATCCATACTTCACTCGTACTGCGTCTGCTAAGATGCTTTGCCCGCCAGAGCCCGCCAGAATGGGCGGGGCATCTGGCTATATAAGGGTGCACTTCACTATAGGATCTTCAGGTTACTTCGACTGACGATGTTCTTCGCTAATCTACGAGACTCAAAGTCTCTCGCCGTATAATCGCCTTAGCAGCAGATCAAGCTGAACCAGCAACCCTCTGCTTGGCTGATTTGCTGCTTCTGCTCGGCAGTGCGCACGGGGGCTGACTGCTCTTGCTATGAGAGCATTAAGTCTAGCGAAGCATTTTTGAAAGCATTTTCAAAAGAGCGCAAATTTCCTCTTCTGAGTGTGGGGTCCCCATACGGCGACCAGCCAGTCGAATTAATCCAACCCCTTGCCACGTGGGCTGAGGCCTGGCAGGCCATCCCCGGAGTACCAGACTGGGTTTTGGGGATAATAAAATGAGGCTATTCACTGCAATTAGCTGGAAGACCCCCACAATTCAGCGGTGTGGTTCCCACCTCGGTTTAGAGCGAAGACACACATGTCCTGCGCTCCGAGGTGATGAATTTGCTGGCGATAGGAGCCGTAGAAACGGTCCCCCCAGCTCAGAGCGAGTCAGGCTTCCACAGCCGCTACTTCCTCGTCCCCAGAAAGGATGGCAGTCTAAGGCCCATCCTCGATCTCAGGCACCTGAACCGCGCCCTCATGATGCGCCATTCAGGATGATTACATTGAAACAGACCCTCTCGCAAGTGTGCCCAGGGGACTGGTTCTTTTCACTGGATCTGAAAGACGCCTACTTCACATCCAGATAGCCCCCCACCACAGACGATTCTTGAGATTCGCCTTCGAGGGAGGGGCATATCAATACACGGCCCTTCCCATTGGACTGTCCCTAGCTCCTCGCACTTTTACAAAGTGCATGGTTCTTTCCCCACTGAGACAGATGGGAATCCGCATTCTGAGTTAACTCGACGACTGGCTCATCTTGGCCCAGTCGGAGGATGAGCTACTATTTCACAGATTCTTCCTCCTCAGCCACTTAGAATGCCTGGGACTCAGGGTCAATTTTGCCAAGAGCGCGCTGTCCCCCAGCCAACGTATATCTTTCCTTTGAACCGTTCTCAACTCAGCCCAAATGAGGGCGGTAGTCACGCCAGAACGTGCACTGGCTATTCAGCAGCTCGTGGAATGGGGTGTGCCCCTGGAAATGGTCTGCAGAAGAAAAGTGGTCTCGACAGACACTTCCAACATGGGTTGAGGAGCGCTGTGCGATGGCAAACCGGCTTTCGGCCATTGGTCAAAAGAGGAGGGTTGGCTTCACATCAACTGCCTGGATATGCTGGCAGTATGTTGGGCCTATTTTATTTGCTGTCATGTGTCAGTAGTAGCACAACAAAAAGAGCAAATAAAATGGTTATTGTTACAATTAATGAAAATACATGAAATTGAATTGTTACCATTGTTGTCATTCACGTGGTGAATGTTTAAGTCTGTGTATGACCTTAGCATATTACCACACACAATTTAAGGATTACATAGATCTAACTAAAAACATCTTAAAGTATTCATGAAAAATGGAATTTGATAAAGTTCATCAATAAACACACAAAAAAAGACACTAATGCTTTAATTAGGAGACAGGTCACCTTCTAAAAGCAACCTGTTTATTACATTTCTTCCCTTGAAATCAAATTATTCTGACTTCATGATGCATTGCTGTATTAACAAGAAAAAAATTATTGCAATGTAAATAAAGTTCCAAGTGCCCAACCAAAGGGAACGCTAATCACTATAATGGTGAGTTAAAATAAAACACATTTTAGGAAAATCAACATCAATTTATGAAGATAGTTTATGTGATGTTCTCTCAAATATTTCAGTTGTATTGAAAGCATTAAATCCAAATGCTCCCAAGTCCATGACAACTCCAAAACCATAAAAATATGGTCTTGGACTCAAGACCTGAGTTTAGTATCGAGGACTACACAACTTCTACCATTTCCTGTTTTTCACTAAAGTTGGGCTTGATTGATCTTTCCCAACTTTGGGAAAAAGTTGCATGTCTATCCATGAGTATTTTCAATTAGGAAGTGAGATAATTCCATGTTCTGAGTTGTCTAGTATGTAGACTTCTGTATTCCTTATTACACTGTGGAATTTTTGTGCTGCATCTCTGTTCACGTTCACCAAACTGCAAGTTTATAATTAATGAGACTGCAGAATTTATGCCATGCAGGGAGGTTCTGGACACTTGGATGTTGCATGTGAAATGCAAATAGTTAGCCTTGCACTTTGAGTTAGCAAGACAGACTACAAATTCTTTCTGTCTCTCTCTTCATCTCTCTTGGCCAAAATGTGTCATTTTGGAATGAGATGATGTGAACTGTGACAATTAAAGAGGTTATGTAGGGCCCATCAATCATGTGATTTTTTTATTTTTTTTGGCCCAGCCCCATGATTGACTGGATCTCAAATGGAATATCTCTGAAACTTCATATCTTTTTATTGCTAGAGATACAGAGAGCAGTTCTATAACTGCCCAATGCTTTTCTGAGTGGAATGACTTCAATCCATTTGCCGAAAAAGCACAAAAGAGTTCCATACATGGGGTGCTTTTTAGACGTCCCTATAACCTGATGTTGAAAATCTCTTACACTGTAAAATCTAATTAGTTGGGCTTACTTAAAAAAAGCATGCAAACCGATTGCCTTGAAAAAACTAAGTAAAGTGAAATAGGAATAGTATGTTGTACTGACAAATGCTTAGTTAGTATAGTTTACTTACACGAGAGTTCTAGTAACTAAAAAAGAACTGTAGGGGGTACTTGATCCTTTCATTTAGGTTTACTCATGACTTAGTATAGCTACTCACTGACTCCCAGAGTGCATTGCGGCATGAATAAATTATGCAGTTGCTTTGTTTTACAGTTGTTGATTTTATTTGACAATTTTATTTGCTGTCTTGTGTCAGTAGTAGCACAACAAAAAGAGCAAATAAAATGTTTATTGTTACAATTAATAAAAATAAAGGAAATTGAAGTGTTACCATTGTTGTGATTCGTGTGCTGAATGTTTAAGTCTGTGTGTGACTTCAGCATGTTACCACACACAATTCAAGGATTATGTAAACTCAAATGAAAGCATCACAAGGTATTTAAGAATAAATAAATTTGATAAAGTTCATTAATAAAGCCACACTAAAAATGCACTAATGGTTTAATTAGAAGATAGGTCACGTTCTATAAGCAACATATTTACTAGTTTTCTTCCTTTGAAATCAAATAACTCTGACTTCATAATGCATTACTGCATTAACAGGAAGTAAATTATAGTAACGTAAACCAAGTTCAAAGTGCCCAGCCAAAGGGAACGCTAATCACTATAATGGTGAGTTAAAATAAAACACATTTTAGGAAAATCAACATCAATTTATGAAGATAGTTTATGTGATGTTCTCTCAAATATTTCAGTTGTATTGAAAATTCAACAGTCAAGATGACTTTGGGAAACGAGTGAATGCAACTAGTGAAAGATTCCTGCAGACATGGAGGAAATGGATGAAAAGTCTATTAAGACGCTTTTTCTTTTCTTCTTCTGTTGTTATGTTGCACATTAGCAACATATTAGTGCACTGCTGCCTCTCACTGGTTTATTAATGTCATTGGTTCCTTTGTGGCTACTTGAATATTTTAAGTGTCATTTAAAACAGTAAGCAAATTGTTTTATTTGCCTTGAAATTAGCTGCAACTTAATAAAACCTAGTAAGTATAACAACTAAGTACAGATAACTAATTAAATCTAAGTAAAGTAAGGTAAACTATTGGATTTTACAGTGCATCTACAAGATGCCTCTATGCCCTTAAATGGTCTGTCTTCTCCCCTTGGTGTGCAGCCCACGGCGCAGACCCAATCTCCTGCGACCTATCTTTGATATTGTCCTTCCTGCAAGAGCTGTTGGATAAGGGTCATTCCCCTTCCACGCTCAAGGTACAGGGATGAGCCTCTCACGCTCCTATAGCTGGCCAATCGGTGAGCAGGAACAACTTAGTAACAACCTAGAAAACTAGAAGGCTCAACCCACCTCATAATTCTAATTTCATATGTTAGAAACATCTTGCACGTGGGCAAGCTTTACTCTTAACATTGAATTAACCAGCTTTCTCTTACAGAGAAAGAAGCTTTTCAGCATATGTTGCATTCTCTTGCATTGTATTTGCATAGTTGCGCTAATAAAATATTACGCCTCACAAAAGCACTAAACTAAGCTTCTTGTGCGTAGAAGCGCTAAAATAACTTGAGCATAAAACTTCAAACACATTAAAATTTGTCTTTCTGCATTGCAAAAAACGTTTCATTTCATATGTTAGAAGCAATTTTCTTCTGGGCAAGCTTTACTCAACATTGCATAAACCAGCTTTCTCTTACAGAGAAAGAAACTTTTCAGCATATGTGGGTTTGCATTCTCTTTATTTGCTTAGTTGCACTAACACAGTATATTAATATAGAAGCACTAAACTAATATTCCTGTTCATCAAAGGGTAACATAATTTGTTGAGAAAAAATATTCTAAAACATGAAGTATTGTCTTTCTGCATTCTAAATAACTTTTCATTTCATATGTTAGAAACATCTTTCATATGGGCAAGATTTACTCTTAAAATTGCATAAACCAGATTTCTCTTACAGAGCAAGAAGTTTTTCAGCATTCTCTTGCAATCCATTTGCTTAGTTGCGCTAATACAATAGTACTGTTCATAAAAGCACTAAACTAAGCTTCTTGTGCATAGAAGCTCTAAAATAACATGTTGAGCATAAAACTTTAAACACATTAAAGTTTGTCTTTCTGCATTGCAAATAACGTTTCATTCAATATGTTAGAAATAATTTTCATGTGGGCAAGCTAATACAATATTACTGTTCATAAAAGCACTAAACTAAGCATCTTGTGCATAGAAGCTCTAAAATAACTTGATGAGCATAAAACGTCAAACACATTAAAATATGTATTTCTGCTTTGCAAATAATGTTTCATATTTGGCTATGTATAACAAAATTTCATCTGTTAGAAACAATTTTCATGTGAGCAAGCTTTAGTCTTAACAT
Organism: Sinocyclocheilus rhinocerous; assembly: GCF_001515625.1. Taxonomy (NCBI): domain Eukaryota; kingdom Metazoa; phylum Chordata; class Actinopteri; order Cypriniformes; family Cyprinidae; genus Sinocyclocheilus; species Sinocyclocheilus rhinocerous. The sequence continues at coordinate 2,940 of NW_015624556.1, read as the reverse complement.
TGCATAAATCATCTGTAGCATTTGGACCAATCAGACACACAATTTTTCATTAGTTCAGCTGATGAAGGAAGTACAACCTCTGCTGGGCCTTTTTCACAATGGAGTCAACGTGAGTGTCCCACTTCAGGTCCTGAGAGATGGTTGAGCCCAGGAACCTGAATGACTCCACTGCAGACACAATGCTGTCCATGATGGTGAGTGGGGGAAGAGCAGGGGGGATTCTCCTGAAGTCTACTATCATCTCTACAGTTTTGAGCGTGTTCAGCTCCAGGTTGTTGTGACTGCACCAGACAGCCAGCTGCTCAACCTCTTGTCTGTAAGCAGACTCGTCGCCGTCCTGGATGAGGCCAATGACTGTGGTGTCGTTTTCAAACTTCAGGAGCTTGACAGAGGGGTCTTTAGAGATGCAGTCATTTGTGTAGAGGGAGAAGAGCAGTGGGGCGAGAACGCAGCCCTGAGGAGCTCCGGTGCTGATAGTGCAGGTGTTGGATGTGAGTTTTCCCAGCCTAACTAGCTGCTGCCTGTCTGTCAGAAAGCTGGTGATCCATTGACAGATGAAGGTGGGCACAGAGAGCTGGGTAAATTTATTCTGAAGGGTGTCCGAGATGATGGTGTTGAAAGCGGAGCTGAAGTCCACAAACAAGATCCTTGCATAAGTCCCTGGTTTGTCCAGATGTTGGATAGTGCAAGCCCATATTAACTGCATCATCCACAGACCTGTTTGCTCGGTAAGCAAACTGCAGGGGGTCCAGCAAGGGTCCCCGTTAGATGTAACGCGCTGTCCGGGATGGCTCCGTTCAGCCAGGTTTCCGTGAAGCAGAGCGCAGCGGAGTTTAAAAAGTCCTTGTTTGTGCGGGTGAGGAGTCGTAGTTCGTCTGATTTATTTGCTAGGGAGCGGAGATTCGCCAGATGAATGCTCGGCAGCGGAGTCCTAAAACCGCGCTGTCGGAATTTCACGAGCGCGCCAGCGCGTTTCCCTGCTTGCGTCGCCTGGAGCGCTCGTATAGGAACGCAGCTCCTCCGACTAAAATGTCCAGTAGAACATCTGAATGCTCAAATGTCGGCAGAAAGTTATTTGGTGTGCTATTTCTGATGTCCAGGAGTTCGTTCCTAGTGAAGCCGATCGGGAAAAAATTGCTTAAAACAGGACAAACAAACAAAAAAAGTACAAGTACCAAGTAGCGACAAACCATGGCTGCCATCCGCGGCGCCATTTTTTTTCAATGATTTAACAAATCAATTATTAATTAAATTAACAAATAATCACAGACCCCTCACCCAATAAACATACTAGGTGCCAGCATGTCTGCAAACGACCCCAGGCCCCTGGTTACCATGGCAACAAGGACACCTCTGCCAGATCAGATAAACTTTTACGACCTAAAAGTATGTAGAGAGAATCTTCCTCCTACTCAGTTCTCTCTGAAACAGACACATACTGCTATAGGAAATGACTACTTACATTAATCCATAGACAAATTTTTCTATGACTTTCCTATCATGTATATCCCCAGGTCTTTGTGTACGATTACTACCTCCTTGTATATGGGCTTGTGTATTGTATACTGTTTTAATGCATGCTTATGACAGATCACTAGTTAATGTAAACTCATCTATACTATGTTTGGCCTCTATGAATTCGTCTTCGGATGATCTAATTGAGAGTGTATATAATATGTGGATACCTATGCAACATTTTAGTGTTCTAAGAATCTTTAATAGTTTGCATATCAACATCCAATCCAGTTCCATATGCAAATTACCATGCTCTCAGACAAAGGGTCATGAAACTCCCCAGTATTTCGAACTTCCCGCTTGGAAATTCTGCCTTTCTCATTGGACAAGCCCATCCTGAGAGGCGGGACTCATCTCAGACTTTAAAGGGCTCACGCACAGTTCTGCCCAGGTCTTCTGCTAAATCTTCTGATTGCTGCCCGTGTGGAGAGCCTGAGCCGGTGCAGGCGTGCCCGGTGGGCTCCAACAAATAGCCTTTCAGTCTGCGGTTCTGTTAGATTCTATGGGGATGGGGATGATGATGGGGATGCTGAGCTAGTCTTCTAAGGACACCCTAAGTTTGTGCCAGGCCTCGGCCTTGACTTTCCATTCACCAAAGATCCTAGGATCTCAGCTGATGTCTCTTTTAGCTCTTTTTCACTTTCCACTGGGAAGAAACTCCCAATCACCATTGAGTCAGAACATCTTTGGAATCATCACTCTTCAAACCCGGAAGAATGTGATCGCAAGTACAAAACCCTGAAACCATCAAGACTTTCATCCGAGACTGCATCTTACAATGTTTTCCATCAGTTCATCCTCAGACGCTGCTGTCAAAACATGGAATCAGCTCAGGAGCGCACCTCTCAGGCCACACCTACAAACCCAACCCCTAACACACCCCTAACACCGGAGACCGCGAAGACAGATTTAAATGTATAGTAAAATAATTAAACAAAGTAGTGTTTTTAATAAATCGATATAATTTCTTGATGAAAACATTCTATCTGTTTTAACATTAGACCATCATTTTTTACTTTAAAATAAGGATAGCCTACAACCTACAAGTTTTCTTCTAAAACAATCACCTCTAAGCCATAGGAAAATGTTTGGTTTGTTTTATTTTATTTTAGTTATTCACACTTAATTTAGTAATTCCTTTATTTACTCTTTGGTTTTTGTCAAATTTAACTTACGGCGTGCTAACCCAGACTTTTTATTTTTGTTCACTTTTAAAATTAGGGTAGTCAAGTTTTCTTCTAAACAATAACCTCTAAGCCAGAGGAAAAATGTTGTTTGGTTTGTTTTATTTTATTTTAGTTTAGTTATTCACACTTAATTTAGTAATTCCTTTATTTACTCTTTGGTTTTTGTCAAATTTAACTTATGGTGTGCTAACCGAGACTTTTTTTTTTTTTTTTCACTTTTAAAATTAGGGTAGTCAAG
>NW_015624555.1:953038-993073 GCF_001515625.1 Sinocyclocheilus rhinocerous | reverse complement strand
TTTATTTGACTTTTCAAGGTTTTTTTATGCCCATCATAGACACAGATTAGGAAATTTAGTCTACCGCAGAAAAGATTAATAAGCCTTTCACACAAAAATCATGTTAACATGAAAATGTTAAAAAATGACAGGCCTTTTAAAAAATCGCTTGTAAATCTCTCATTATGCTATATTATCTCTAAATCTTTGATTCAATATTTTTGTCAAATTGTCTTCTTTCAGTTAGCACAGGTTTTGCATTTCTTTTTGGAACTGGTCATAGTCCTCTCTGATCCAACAGGGTCTGAGCTTATGCAGCTCAGTTTTGAATGAAAAATGCTTTTTTTTTTGTGGATAATATTGGCAATGCTCACTCCAAAACTGCATAGGCTGTTTCATATAGACTTTTTCCAGTGACACACACAATGACATTGTATATGGGGAGGTTTTGTCCCCAGAAGTGAGTTAAATCTGATAAAACCTCCCAGGTATGTCTTCAAAGGTGAAAATTATACATATAGATATACTATATATGATATGTATATATGAAGTAAACAATGTTTTTGTGTTGTTTGATGTGTGTGTTTTGTGTGTCAGGGAGGAGAGATTGGAATTAACATCAACTGGAAGTGTAATCTGGACTATAATGTGACGTACTGCAATCCCAATTACTTCTTCACACGCTTGGATGCTGCTTTTGAGAACAGCCTTGCTTCCAATGGATATAACTTCAGGTAGCACGTTAACACACATACTCATGCATCATTCTGTCTTTTCTGCAACTGCATCTTCTTTTTGTCTCTTCCAGGTTTGCTAAATACTATCAGTCCGAAGATGGGACCGAGCATCGAACGCTTCATAAAGCTAACGCCATCCGCTTTGAAATAATCGTGTCTGGCAATGTGGGTAGACTGTATAGCCCTAAATGCTATAAAGCAGCTTATGTGACATACGGACTTGTGCGTGTCTCATTTTGCTTATCTATTTGCAGGCAGGAAAGTTTAGCACTGTGCCATTTCTGATTAATTTGGTGGCAGCTTTCACTTCAGTGGGATTGGTAAGACAGTTGTGACACACACATTAATGCTGGCAAAACTGCTGGTTAGGCACATAATATCTAACTGATGTATATTTTTGCAGGCTACAGTGCTCTGTGACATCATCCTTCTCAACTTTCATAAAGGGGCGGACGAGTACAAAGCAAAGAAATTTGAAGAGGTGCCAGAGTTTACTGATGTAAATATGTAGAGATAAGTAGAGCGATGTCTTATCTTTGTGTCCTCTGTATGACAGGTATCAGGCGTTGTGTCCGAGTCAGCAAACAACAGACTCTATGAGGGAAGCCAGATGTCAATCAAAGCATTGGAGAAGAGCTCAAATGACTCAGGGACCTTTTCTATCGGACGGCAGGACCCGTCAAACCAATGAGACTTTCAAATAATATAGCTACTTCTAGATTTGTGATTATTTGCACTTTCGGTATAGTAATGGTATAGTAGTAGTTTGTTTTAAATCTGTGAACCTAGGGCTGGATTTGTTAAAGAGTTTAAATAAAAGCATTCTTCGGTCAAGCCCAAACCCTGAGAAAACACACATCTATACAAATAGCCTACACTACCAGTCAAAAGTCTGTATATGCACCTGATCATTCTTTATTCTTATTTTCTGCATTTTAGAATAATAACCAAGTCATCAAAACTATGAAATAACAGAAATGTAAGTATGAGAGTTACATAGTAACCAAAAACGTTAACCAATCAAAGCATCTTATTTCTTGAGCTTTAAACAGATTTTCCATGTTTGCTGGACAGTGTCTCATTTTCTCAAGAAATTCTTATCACAATTTACTGTATATTTGTCTACAAAATTTCATTTTAAGTTGCTTCATGTAAAAAGTGAGAGTTTTGATCAAACCTTTGACTGACAGTGTATATACAAACTAATTAAGCAGGAGTAAATTAAATTACATATAGAACAGTAAATCATTCATTAAATACTAGATAATCTTTCAGCGTGTAAAATGAACGAAGAAAGAAAATAATGATATGTGAGTATATGGATATTCTGTGTGTTTCATGTGAAATATTTGTCTAAATCAGCTTGATTTTCATTCTGATCACTTTATTTACTTGAACTTTATTTACTTGAGTAATGATATCTTGGAAAATAAATTGCACAACCTCTTATTACATTTTACTTAATTTTTAATAAAAAAATGCATTTAATGTAATGGCGTATCAAACTGATGCTGGCATATGGCAGTCTCATTAAAATGATTTTTTTTCCAGAATGTAATAATGATCATTTTCTGTGTCGCTCTTGTCTCTTGGAAGTACAGTCTCTGTTTATGTGAGCTGCAGAATTTCAGAGGTGGAGTCAGATGTGAAGAGAGTTAAAATTTGTACTTTCCTCTTCTGGATTTTAAAGACACAATCAACTTAGGGAAAGAAGGCCGGGGAGAAGGTTCTTCTTGCCAGTCGTTATCATTTTCTTCATCATCATTATCATCATCAGATTCTGGCAAATAGCTGGGCGGTAAGATGATAACCTCCTCAGAGAATCGAACGCATCGAGTGTCTTCCATCCTCCTCTGAGAGAAGAGGAGAAACCATGACATGATGGATTGTAATTGTGGACACTAATATGATTACAATGGATTCACAATTGATAGAATGTGTTTACAATAGACACATCAGCTGAAAAGAATTGCCATTTGAAATGACCAGCTGTTGCAGGCCTGTTCATGCTGTGTCTTATTATTCTCATTAAGGCTGCATTTATTTGATACAGTAAACACTGTGAAATATTATTACAATTTAAAATATTCTATTGGAAATAATATATTAGTTATTTACATAAAATGTAATTTATTCCTGTGATCAAAACTGAATTTTCAGCATCATTATTCCAGTCTTCAGTGTCACATGATCCTTCAGAAATCATTCTAATGTGCTGATTTGCTGCTTAAGAAGCTTTCTTATTATCGTCAGTGTTAAAAACAGCTGTTAATATTTTTGTGGAATCTGTACTACATTTTTCAGGATTCTTTGATCAATACAAAGTTCTAAAGAACATCATCTATTTGAAATAGAAATCTTTTGTAATATTATAATTACTGACTCAAAACCTTTGAATGGTAGTGTACAAGCTAAAATTAATAAGGATGGCCCTCATATCAGAGTTAAGTTTCTTACGTCACACATTAATCACACAGTATGACCTACAGTACCTGTCCAAAAAAAATTTTTTGTAGTGACGCACACCGTAGTAGCCTTGTTCACACGACAAGCTGAAAATCCAGCACCCCCCAAAAATTAATTCAACAAAGGCACTAAAACCACAAGCATCTTAACATAGTAACACATGTGCCTCTGTAGTAACAAACTCCCTTTATGTTCAAACCCAAAAACCAAAACCTGATCTTAATATTGATAAGTCAGTTATCAATAATATCAGTTAAAACTGCTTTATCAGAATGCACATTAACTTCTGACATATAGTACATCCTACCTTTTTGACCGCAGTCTCCAAAGTTTCAGAAGACTCTGAGTCTTGAGAGACGGAGTCCAGGAGCGAGTTGAGGGAAGTTGCGGCTGAAGGGTTTGAAGGCTGTGCCTCGTCCTCCATGTCTTGTGTTGTGTGTTCAAACGATGCCCTCCTTTTCGTCCAGTGCTCTCTTTTTCGGCTCAGAGATCCGTGGGATGTTACGGACAATCTTTTCATTGACTGAGAGAAAAGAAGGAAAGGAAACAAGAAAGAATATTTTTAATACTAATAACACAAGAAAAAAGTATTGTTTCTGCTTATAATGCTTATACTCTCACCTTAACATTTGAAAGGTCAAGGAGGGGAATAAAATCCTTCGTCCCACCTTGTGGCTGGTTATGACTGGGGCCGGACACTTGATTAGACGTCGGCTGTTGATCACTATGCTCAGTTGCCTTTGATTCATTCGGATCAAGCTGGGAAAACTGTGATTGTCCATTTGATTGCTCACTGTTGTGAGATTTGTTGGGGTTCAGATTGATGTTTTGTGACTGATCTATAAACGGGTCAGAAGTTTGTAGTGGATTTGTGGGGAGATCAGTAACACTCATTTGGGACGTCTCGGTCTGTTTATCGGAGGCCATGTCTTGTGCAAAGCTCTCTAGGTGCGGCGGTTGTGTCCAACCTAAATGGGAATCGGTTGGGTCTTTATGAGTCCATTTACTTGGCAATTCTTCTTCATGTGATTGGTTATTAGTATTTGGTAACTCGTTTGATTGCTCCGGTTTGCCGCAGTTAACTGAGAGAAACCGAGCCCACTCCGTACCGCTGAAGATCTCCTCCATTAAATTAGAAGTAGTTCCAAACGAGAACAGACTGTCACTGACAAGAAGGATGAAAGATCATGTAAACAGAATGCCATATACAACCAATGAAAATCACCTGAACCAGGATGTGGCTTTAATAGTTACAATAGATAATTTTACTCTTTTAGCCCCAAGGGGTCACACATTCTTTCTCGATGAGACAGTTTCACATGAAATAGAAAGTGATTAATGGATCACACCTGTGGAATGATAACTATGTCTGATGCATATTTCTAATGTCACTGGCTGATGTGTTTACCTCATGTAGCTTAGTGAACCAGGGCCATCTTCAGCCAGCACTGTGTTGATCTCTTCATGATGGATTTCTGTAGTCTCAGTGAGTGCTGTAGGTGTGTCGTTCACATCGATGGGCACCAATAACGAAGAGCGATTACTCTGAATATAAGCATAAAGGACATTCACTTTTAAAATAATTCCAGATTTTACTTGTGCTTGCCCTTAAAGGGTTAGTCCAAAAATGAATGAAAATTCTGTCATTAATTACTCACCCTACCTTGAACGTGGTAGTTACCTTGCTGTCTATGGGAGGGTCAGAGAGCCCTCATATTTCATCAAAAATATCTTAAATTGTGTTCCGAAGATGAACGAAGGTCTTACGGGTTTCGAACAACACGAGGGTGAGTAATTAATGACAGAATTTTAATTTTTGGGTGAACTAACCCTTTAAAAAGTCTCAGCCATGATGCTGAATTGTTTGGGTGATTGAATGCTGGCACATTGCTGTAAGGTTGGTAAAGCATTCTCGGTGGTTTTAGCATATTATGGAGTTGCTAGGGCATTGCTAGGTGGTTGCTAAGGCATTCTGGATGTTTTTAGCACATTAGGTGTGTTCCATTTGACTGTAAGTGGACTTCAAAGTGGACTTAGAGAATTTTGCCATCTTAAGTGTGATTCCAGTCTGAAGTGAGCGAACATGTTTAGTTTGAAGGGCACTGTGAACAGCATAGGGAATAAGTGTACATCGATACATCACTTCACAGGAAGTGGAGAAGGAAATTTACCCACCAGTCATTGCGCATCAGTCCAGTGCTTAAAGAAGTTTGATGTTTAAAACAAAGGCAATGTGGCACTATTATTGAGTTTAATTAGTCCCATGTGCGATTTGTAAGCGTACACCAACGTGCCAAACAGATTTTTTGGGGAGGATCATGCATTCGGTCATCCCATTAATAGTCTTGATCTTTACATGAGGCTAATTTAATATTTTTCCAGTGCTTGGCTCACTGTATTAATATTGATGTAAGTAAGCACCACTAATAGACAAAGAACTTGTCCCAAACTGGCTTGACTGACCCCAATACTCACTTGTACTTCACTCTGCACTTGTCTTTCTCCATCATCTCTTTGTCTGGTCGGTGTGTTTCTGTGTCTCTCTCTCCATCTCTCTTTCACATTCTGAGCCCACCTTTTAGCCTCCCCCCACTTCTTTCTACTTGTCTTTGGCGTATTTCCTGATTGCTCATGAAATCTGGTGCTTTCATTTCTCTCAGTCCCAGTACGCCAACTCCATGTGCCACTTTGACCTCTGACCTCTGTTTTTTCCAGCACTGAAGATGCTGTTGTTAGCGTTGGAGCTAAAAGATCAGGGGGGTTTTGGAAGGATTCTGTTTTGTATAAAGGTGGCACATTTGAGCTGGTCTCCCCTTCCAGAGAAAAATGTTGCTTCTTCTCCGGCATCTGATCGTCTCCAACCCAGGAAGTGACATCGCCCGTCCTCTCTGATGTGAAGCGCTTGTGTTCCCCCCAAATCAATGGTGGACGTTTAGGTCTACCAGAGAATCCTGAGTTGTGCTTACTGATCCTTCTGACAGGTTGTTTAGGAACAGAAGTCAATGCATCCCCAAAATTAGAAGATTGTTGAGTCCAAGGTTTCGCCCATTTATTCCAGACTGAGGCGCGTCCATCCTGCTCTTTACTGTTGGAAGAAAACCCAAACTGATCAATTGTTGTTTTAGATGAATCTTCCACTGGTTCAGCATTACATTCTCCAGACGGACTGCATGTTTGCATATCAGTGACTGAGCTACTGTTGGTCTGAGGGTTCAGTCGTAATTTCTGAAGCATAGATTCCAGTAGGGCATGAGAGTCTGAGACAGGGTCCAACTCCGCCATTGGACTCTATGGTACCACATGCGCACACATGAGTAGAGACAACTCACAGATATTGGGTAAGTGCAAGCATTCAAGCAGACTCGCTCTAGACGCTCAACTTTCACCCATGATAGTTACTGGTAGAGCTGTACAGTTCCATAGATCCTTCATTTATGTCATCATGTTAGTCCACACAAGTATTTATGCCCATCAGTCATTCAGATCCTCTTTGTTTTCCATCCGTCATGTGAGCTCTCAAAACTGTTTGATCCTTTCCCGATTTCTGAGTGTTGCAAAAGGAAGGAGTGCCATAAAGAATAGTGCAAAAGCCAGAAAGAGGTGTGTCCAACACCCAGATGGACAGGTAAGACAAGTGTGTCAGGATGAAACATTTTGTATTTTTGTCACTCCCTCTGACCAGCCGCTAAATGGCTGAGACACTGTGTCTTCTTGAGAACATTTCGACACCTTAATATGAAGTCACTGCTTCAGAAAGTTGAGTAATTTCATTTTATTGGTCACCCATTTTCTTTTAAGCAGCCAATGAACTGCAATTCTCTAATGCAAAATCACTTGTTGTAGTACACTAATTAAGTGTAGTAATTATGGTATTATATAGGTGGATTACTCTAGATTTATATTCATATTTATATAATATAAAGTAAAATACAATGAAGTGCAGTTACAATGAAATAATTATGGTAATGTGAAATCAGACATTAGATTAATGATGTAAAATTATGTAACCTTTTGAGTTAATTACTTTAAATAGTTTCATGACAGATTAACAGGTGTTGCACCAAACAATTCAGATTCGCATCAAACAATATTGTTAACTTCCACTAAAATACACACTATTACTTAAAAAATGCAATTTTATGCAACAGTGTAATTTGCCAGAAAAGACCCTTAGTCTAAGCTCCTCTTCTTAATGTTTTTATTATTATTATTATTTTTTTTTTTTTTTTTTTGAACGGGTGTTATTGTGAAAGTGAGAATGCGGCATACTATTATTATATTACTATCCATTTTACGGTTTAACATAGGCAATATATCAATACGTATCGCTTTTTATTTCTCCTCTTTCCTACTACTTGTTTCGCTTCTGTTTCAGTTTTTCATAACCATTTCTTACTATGTGTCAGTAAGTTGTTGTTATTTTAGCATTTAGTATTTTAGTGTTTGGCTCAGTGTTATTTTTTTTAGTATTACTGATAAACTAATGTAGTTTGATTTGTATTAGACGTATTTTAAATGCTAAATTTAAATTTAAATGTTTTAGTTTTGAAGTGTTGTTGTATGCATTTGTCATTTTTATTTAACTTCTTTTATTTTCTTAAATGTGTATATATATAGTATTTATAGAGTTTTAGCTTTTAGTTTTAATTACTTTTTCTTATTTGTAAGTCGCTTTGGATAAAAGCGTCTGCTAAATGACTAAAAGTAAAAGTAAAAATTATAAATCGTGAGGTGGTGCTGCTGTCACGGGAATTGTATTATGATTAACATTGTCGTGATGTCATTTAACTTTAAGTGGACCCGGCAGAACCTGTTGCTCATATTTAACCTCTTTCCTAACGCATTTTATGCTGTTCGTTTCATGTACTGTACATGAACCTGTACCTTTTGTATGTGGGCGCTTTGTTATGACGCAAACGCCGTATATCCCTAAACGCGAGATCCCTCGCGCTGATTGGCCAGAGCAGAAAATACGCGCCGCGTGTCGGATTCGAAGTAAACAGTGGCGCACACCTGCCAAATTCCTGAATTATCCGCTTATTGCAAGTTTACTTTTGTCTGAATGATGTACCATATGTTACGAGATAACAGATAACAGCTCTTAACTTTTCTTCACGATCAATTTCTTGCGTTATAATGGCCACTGGCGTCATGTGGCTGATTCCGTGGTTCGTCGTTAAAGATTCTGCTCCTGGCGCTGGATACTTTATGTAAACTCTGTTTAAAAGGAATATTGTTCACAAGCAAACCGTAATGGATTGTGTTGTAACCGGAGGAAACGTGAAAGGTAAATAGCTCGTGAGAGTAACTTCGTTCAGACGAAGTTCGTTTTTCAAAGCTGCATCATAAATAAACTTAAATGGTGTAACGTTAGCGTAACATAGACGTGTAAACAGGCTTCGCATGCACTTATATAAAATTACTTTATGAATAGAAGTATACTGATCCACACTTGTTGTAGTTTTAGCAAAAGCCATACATTCCCTGTCAAGAATCGGAGAGGACCTGTATTTGGAGCCTGTGGAGGATGGGGTATGTGTTTGTTTCCGGTGTTTATGATTGTTTAGCCTGATGTGAGGTGTTGGAATAATGTGTAATATGATTTTCTATGCTGTGAGGTCATGTGACTTGTGTGTGTCCTGTGTTTTTAGTTGGCCTTACGGTCGGTCAACTCATCCCGGTCAGCCTTCGCCTGCTTCCTGCTGTCTCCTCTCTTCTTCCAGAGATATCAGGCTGCTTCAGACCAGAGCTTCCGCTGCAAGATGCCCATCAAGGTGACATTTCCTGTTCCTGTTCATTCCATCCCTGCAGTTCCTCTTCATGTCTTTATGAGCTAAATACCTGTCCATTCATCACTTATACACTAGAATGTGTCTATATATATTAGTAATTTCCTCTTGCATGCACAGTTTTTTCAGGCAGGCTAAAATGTAAAAAGGAAATTCACAATGTACAGCAAAGTCTTCTTGATGGGAATGTTTTCCTGCTAGTCTGTCTTTGTCTTGTGTTCTTCAGAGTGTTCAGGCTGTGTTCAAGTCCCTGGCGTCTCTGGATCGCTCTGTAGAAAAATGCCGTATTCAGTTGAACAGTGAAACGAGTCGGCTGACCATAACTCTGCACTGTAAACATGGTAAAAACAGTCGGCTGAAAACACATTTTTTGTTAGTAGGATTAAATGTAAAATATATTATCATTGCACAGCTCTATATATAAAGTTGGAGATGCAAGTGGTCAACTTTGCCTGCTTGCATACATACAGCATACTCACATAAAGCGAGAAAATCTCAAATGCTTTATTGTTTATATCATGACAGAGTGTAACTATATTATCGGCCAGTTCTAATCTGCTAAATGCGATTATGAGGAATAAACATATTAAGATAGTATAAATATGAACAAACATTGTGATTTTTTGTAAAGCTGCTTTGAAGTGAGTATTATGAAAAGTGTTATACAAATTAAAATTGACTTGATTAACCTTTATTATGGCATGGCAATCAGTCAGTAATAAATTTTTTCTTCTAAATAAACTCAAAATCTTGCATACAAATGGCATATTTTACAGTATGATCACCTAAACTGTGTGTGTTTGTTACAGGGCTCTTGAAAACACACAATTTGTCCTTTCAGGACTGTGAGAGTCTGCAGGCCGTGTTTGATAAAGAGAGCTGTGCAAACGTGCTACAGGCTCAACCCAGGTTTACATTCATTTTAATACCTCAATATTATCAAGCCATTCGCATTCCCATTCAGAGTCTGTTTAATCATTTTCTGATGTACTTCGATGTCCACTGTAGGTTGATGGTGGACACAGTTCTGCATTTCCCTCCGTCTCTAGACGAGGTGAATCTGTCAGTGAGCAGTGATCGCGTGTGGCTCAGGAACCACGTGGAGGATGATGCAGGTATCAGTCATGTCAGTCTATATTCTTATGATATGCATGAAACGAATCAAGTCAAAGTTTTTTCCTCTCTCAGACTCTCTCAGAGCAATGATGACTGAACTGTGTTTGAGCTCGGAGGAGTTTGATCATTTTGCCGTCGGCACTCAGACCAGCGTCACCTTCTGCCTCAAAGAGCTCAGGGTGAGTGTGTTCTCACACAAACATTCACACCCAAAGACAGGCCTTAAAGACAACAAATCTAGCACAATTTGACAAATATCTGAGTGAAACAATATTTAAGGCCCCAACATCCAACTTATTTTTAACCTGAGTGTAGCTATTTGTAACCCGAATGTGTTGAGGCTTCCGGTTTCATCCGCATCCATTTACTTTTATCTGTACAAAACAGCTCGCTATGCTGCTTGATATTGCAAACTGGCATTTCTTAACATATTATTTTAATGTATTGTCTTAATTATAAACACACTGGTTTTTAGTGCAAATAGTTTGATTGGATCTATATATGAAGAGTTCATTTGCAAAAACCGATAAACGCCACTTTCGTCACCTTCTGCCTCAAAGAGCTCAGGGTGAGTGTGTTCTCACACAAACATTCACACCCAAAGACAGGCCTTAAAGACAACAAATCTAGCACAATTTGACAAATATCTGAGTGAAACAATATTTAAGGCCCCAACATCCAACTTATTTTTAACCTGAGTGTAGCTATTTGTAACCCGAATGTGTTGAGGCTTCCGGTTTCATCCGCATCCATTTACTTTTATCTGTACAAAACAGCTCGCTATGCTGCTTGATATTGCAAACTGGCATTTCTTATCATATTATTTTAATGTATTGTCTTAATTATAAGCACACTGGTTTTTTGTGCAAATAGTTTGATTGGATCTATATATGAAGAGTTAATTTACAAAAACCGATAAACGCCACTTTAAAAAAAAATTGTTAAAAAAATGCATTATTCTCCACATATAGCGCGATCTGAACCCTAAACACGTTTTGTCAAAAAAGCCAGTTTTGTCCACTTTCAAGGCATCGCGAGTTCACGTTTTACTGCAGAAGCCGACAAGCGCCCTTGTTGTTTTTGAACTGAAGCCGATAAGTCAATTTTAGCGAATCAGCGCACTGTATTCAGGTCAGGTGACAAGGCTACTTTCACTTTGAAAAGACGTGCTAGCTCAGAGGAGTTTCTTCAAAGCTGACTAAAAGTGATCGAGGATGCATAATTTCGACGAACTTGAACCTGTGATATCTTCTTCAGGGCGAAAAAGGAAAATAAAAGCTGAAACATTTTCACGGAACCTTGCAAAAACAGCGCGTTACCATGATGAGGGAAAAGCTCTGTGTATTGAGTGTAATCACATCCATACAGTTTATGATCACAACAACAACAACAACGTTTGTCAGGCATCAACATTGTCATCTGAATCAGCGCACTGTATTCAGGTCAGGTGACAAGGCTACTTTCACTTTGAAAAGACGTGCTAGCTGAGAGGAGTTTCTTCAAAGCTGAATAACAGTGATCAAGGATGCATCATTTCGACGAACTTGATGAACCTGTGATATCTTCTAAAGGGCGAAAAAGGGAAATAAAGGCTGAAACGTTTTCACGGAAGCTTGCAAAAGCAGCGCGTTACAATGGTGAAGGAAAAGCTCCGTGTATTGCGTGTAATCACATCCATACAGTTAGTCATTTTGTTGTGTTTTTGTCAGGTTTATTTATTTTTGCACGTCTACATTTATTATTATTTAATATTTTTAAGTACATCAAGTTAAACTAAATGAAAATGAGATATGATGCTGAAACAAAATGTTTGTATATTCATATATATATATATATATATGTTATTTATAATGATTATTTCAAAAAGTTATTTTTGGACCAAAAAAATGTTACATTTTCATGAAAGATTTGTAACATTTGTTTTAAAAAAAAAAAGGGATTTTTGTTATAGTAAAAACGTAAATAGGGTCAAATTTAATTACATTTTCAGACTTTTCTGGCGAGTAAACTTAAATAAATTACTAGCCAATGGCAATTCTATTGCCAAGGTGTCTGTAGAGGGTTGCAAAATCAAGAATGGATAAGAATGGCTCTTAAACATATTAAATAGGTAATTAGCTGTTTTATATATGAATATATTTTAACCTTGATTTTGCTATTAAAATAACCATAGAATGCTATAGCATTAAAACTAATGTTTTTGTCTCTCATCAGGGTTTGCTTGTATTTGCTGAGTCATCTGGTCTTCCAGTCTCTATGTATTTTGATGAGCCAGGCAGGTTAGTTTCTGTTTGCTTATGAACTAGCCCAAGTTCACTTTTTGTTCACATAGCTTATTTTAAAATATTTAAAATTGATATGTATGCTACCATGCAAAAGTTTGGATATGCAAATATTTTTGAAAGATGCCTCACCAAGACTGCATTTATTTGATGAGTAAAAACAGTGATATTGTTAAATATTACTAAAATTTAAAATCTGTTAAAATGTCATTAAAAGCTGAATGTTCAGCATCATTACTCCAGTCTTCAGTGTCACATGATCCTTCAGAAATCATTATAATATTCTCATTTGTAAGTCGCTTTGGATAAAAGCGTCTGCTAAATGACTAAATAAATAAAATTTGCTGCTCAAGAAAAATTTCTGATTATTATCCATGTTGAAAACAATCGTGCTGCTTAATATGTTTGTGGAAACTGATTTTTTTTTTTTTTTGGATTCTTTAATGAATCGAAATTTCAAAGAACTGCATTTATTTGAATCTTTTGTAACATTATAAATGTCTTTACTGTCACTTTTGATCAATTTAATGCATCCTTGCTAAATAAAAGTATGTATTTATTAAAAACAAATCTTATTTACTCCAAACTTTTAAGCAGCAGTGTATTTGTGTATACTCACCTGTGTGTGTTTGTGGTTGTGTTTTTAGTCCAGTTATCCTGAGTGTAACAGACAGTGTTCTGGAGGCAAATTTTGTCCTCGCTACACTGTCAGAGGACTCGCATCCAAAGAACCACGTCAACTCTGACACAAAACAGTAAGTAAAAATCATAAAATGTGGAATATAATCTTAAAAACTTTATATTGAGTTATATTTGTTACTTTAATACTTTTTCTTCCATAGCCCTGACACAGAACAACCACCAGATGACTTCATGAGCGATGACATGGACTCATTTCTCATCGCCATGGAGACCAGCGAACTACCTGGACCATCACATGCACCCGCATCCCCACCACGACCCTCCAATAACAGAAAGCACTCATTCAGTGAAGAGGAAGCACTTGCAGAAGGGCCTCCCAACAAAAAGGTACAATAATTATTTAAATGAATCATTTGTTTAAAAATATAAAACCCAATGCCCAGATCTCACTAATATTCAGTCCCTGCTTTCTTTCCTTTCAGTTTTGTTCGCTTTTCTTTGGTTCAGTTCTGCCCACTCCCTCTCAGTTGCCCAATCAGACGATGCAGAGCCAGGAAGTGCTTGCAAGTGACAGTGAAGATGAAAATCAGACAGAAACATCATAACCGCCCATCGACTGAACTCAGACGTAAAGGATGTGGAAAAAACACTCCCACATCCAACCTCACAAAGACTGCTGAATACATTTACACACAAATGTCTCCTCCTGATTTTATTTTTCTATGAAAATAATTATGGTTTTAAACCAAGAGATGAAGCAGTGAATATAACAAGCCACATCAAATCATTGCACAAGTCACATTAAAACATCTCACTCCCACTGCGGAATACAAATATGTGATCGAGTCTCTGATTATTTAAAAATATCCGTCAGAAAAAGGGGCAGAGTTTCTCCTGGCGTGAGATGTCTGAGAGTTACTGTTCCCGGGGGACACGACATTATCAGCACCCTTCCTGCTGAGCACCTGGAAGCTCCTTCCTCTTGTCTGAGGCTTTTTCCTTTCTTTGTCTTTGTCCTTTTCCATTTCCTTCTCTTGTTTCTTTCTGTCTTTCTCTTCTCTTTCTTTTTGCTCTTTCTCTCTCTTTCTCCTCCTCCTCTCTTTCGCCGTCAGCCCCTCCTCTTTATTGCTAAAGTCCTGGATGAGGATTTTGGGGACGGGGGCTTTATTGGTCTCCCCTCGGAGACGGCGAAACAGACCCAGACGTTTTGGGGTGCCTGCCTTTGTCAGTGAGTTAGGCTGAGCGTGTGTGTCTTGTGTTGGTGCGTCTGTTGTCTGTTCTGAATGTGTGTGTTCTTGCTGCTGTGGCTCTTTGAAGGTGTCCTCAGAGAGGATTGTGGGATAGGAAACCCGCGAGCTGGAAGTCCTGCGCACGCAGAGGTGAGCTGGTGGGACGTTTGGGGATTTTGAAGATTGAATTGAAGAGAGGGACTCTAACCCTTGGCTGTCTCCTGGTATTGCACATTCACTGTTATGAGGGTTGCCAGTTCCAGCAGTTACATGCTCTCTGCTGGTCTCCGAGTTGTCAGATCCGGTTGTGACATGATCATCTTTGTAATCTTGGTTGCCAGATCCAACAGCAGAATCTATTATATTGTTCTCAGGGTTGCCAGATTCACTTGTAGAAGGCACATCATTGGGCTCTGGGTTGCTAGATCCAGTGGTCACATGCTCTCTGCTGGTCTCTGAGTTGTCTGATTCATTTGTGACATGCACTTCTTTGTGATCCGGGTTGCCAGATCCAACAGCAGAATCCACTATATTACTCTCTGTGTTGCCAGATCCAGTTGTAACTTGCACATCATTACATTCTGGGTTTTCAACAGGAGAACCAACTATATTGCTCTCTGAATTGTCAGATCCAACAGCAACTTCCATGCCATCGTTTTCTGGTTTTTCAGTGTCAGTGGTAACATCTGTCATTTTGCATTCAGGGTTGCCAGATCCCGTTGTAAAATGCACATCATTGTTTTCAAGGTTGCCAACAGCAGAATCCTCTGGGTTGCCAGATTCACTTGTAACAGGCACAGTGTTGTTCTCTGGGTTGCCAGATTCACTTGTAACAGGCACAGTGTTGTTCTCTGGGTTGCCAGATTCACTTGTAACAAGCACAGTGTTGTTCTCTGGGTTGCCAGATTCACTTGTAACAAGCACAGTGTTGTTCTCTGGGTTGCCAGATTCACTTGTAACAGGCACAGTGTTGTTCTCTGGGTTGCCAGATTCACTTGTAACAGGCACAGTGCTGTTCTCTGGGTTGCCAGATTCACTTGTAACAGGCACACTGTTAATCTCTGGGTTGCCAGATCCAGCAGCAATTTCCATACCATTGCTTTCTAGTTTGCCAGATTCGGCAGTGATGTCTATTGTGTTGCGTTCGGGTTTTTCTGATCCAGGAGCAGCATGTATTTCGTTGCTTTCTGCATAGACAGATCTACAAATACCATCCTCTACATTGTTTGTGAGTTTGCTTGATTCATCAGTATTGGCTTCACAACATGCTATATTTTCAGGTGATTCATTTACTTCACTAATTTTGGGATTGATCTCACGGATTTCTTTATTACCACATCTGCCAACAGAGTGTGTAGATGCTACTGTTGCATCCTGAGGTTCAAGGATGATGGTGCCATCAGCAGAATCCACTTCACTTTGCTCTGGGTTGCCAGATCCTACTGCATCCTCCACAGTGGGATCTGTTGGACAATGCTCCAACTCTTTGGAAGTAACAGTAGCATACATGTCATTGTGCTCTTGGTGGCCTGATTGGGATTGCTGTAGGGGATCTGCTGATCCGTCCAGATGCTCTCTTTCACTTTCTTGTTCAGTTTTTAAAGAGGATGATGTTAGTGCTGCTTCAGATGGTGACACGGTTTCTTTACCAGCACTATGAGAGTGACTGTCACTCTCTTCTAAGCTTATATCTTGTCTGTCTTCCTCCAATCTCTTGTCATCTTTCTCCTCATACATCTTTAAAGGGTCTGATATCTCTGTGGTCTCCTCAGGGAGAACATCAAACTCTTGCTGAATCCCTTCCTCCTTGTCTGCATCAGTACGGTTTTCACCAATAGGCTGAGTCTCCTCAACTTCCTCTATAGCTGTGTGTATGAACAAACTGTCTTTTGGTCTTTCCAAGTGTTCATGTTCTTCATGTTGATCTCTAGATGTTTGAGACCTCTCTTCCTTCTGGACAACATGTATCTGTATCTCTTTCTCTGGGATATTTTCCTCATTTTCTTCAGTCACTATGATGTTTGGCAACCTATCTTCTTCAGTTTCTTCTTCTTGTTTGCAATATTCTGTTCGTATTTCTTCTTCCTGGATGTTGCTGTCTGGTTGTATTTCCTCTTCCTGTTTACTGGAGTCAGTCTGTATGTCTTCTTCCTGTGATGTACTTTCCCCACATGCCTCTAAATTTCTCTCAGTCTCCACAGTCTGTTCATCTTGACACGTCTGTTTGTCTGTATTCTGTTCATTTTGATTTGTTGGTGCTTCTGTATTCTGATCATCTTGAGTTTTGTCTTTTTCTATATTCTGTTCAACCTGATGTCCTTGCATTTCTGTACTCTGTGCATCTTGATTTGTGTCCTGTATATGATGATTTGTCTGTATGCTTTCCTCAACCTCAAACCCAGCGGTCCTTTCTTTCTCTTCACCTCGTGTTGTTTCTGAATTCTCTTTCTGTTGGTTCAAAGATGTTTCTGTATGCTCTTTCTCAAAGACATCACAGTCAATAGTGGAGGACACCACCACTGAGATGTTGGGAGGTGTGCTGTGATCTTTGTGTGTGCAGAGTTCGTCCGCTAGCCTGTCCCTTTTGACCCTTTGCTCCCCAACGATACCGCACACACTCCTCCTCCTCACCTCCTCGTCATCGCTCTCCTCCATCACACTTTGCGAGAATTTTCTACCCCCTCCATCCCACTCCTCTGTGTCAGTCTTGCTGCTCCTCTTTCTCCATTTCTTGCGCAGAACTGAAGGAGAAAGAGAAGAATGTGAGCGCATGAGAGGAAGAGTCAGGCTTCCCTTCGGTCGCTCCTTCTTTTCATGTTCCTTTTGTTTGTCCTGCGCTCTCTCCCATGCCATTCGGTATCCGTGACAGCGCCCTCGCGGGTCAAAGGTCGAGTTTGGTCTCTCTTTTTTCCATTTCTCCAGCTCTTTCTCAGTTTGTTTTTGCAGGTCCGCCCAGGACAGGGACACCGAACATACCTGAGGGTGTAACAGTGGTTTTGAGTAAAGAAGTCCAACAGTTAGCGGAAGCTAGAGATTACAGTTTATAAAGTTTTAAATATGAATATTTTTCTTACACAAATGCATCGATTTGCTTCAGAAGGCCTTTATTAACCCCCCGGAGCCGTGTGGAGAACTTTTATGATGAATGGATGCACTTTATTGGGTTTCCAAATCTTAACACCCATTCACTGCCATTATAAATCTTGTAATAGCCAGAACATTATTTAATATAACTCCGACTGTATTCGTCTGAAAGAAGAAAGTCTTATACACCTAGGATGACTTGAGGGTGAGTAAATCATGGGGTAATTTTCATTTTTGGGTGAACTATCCCTTTAATGCGTATAAACAGCAGATGGTCTAAATGTAAATGCATATTCATGACAGTAGGTCGCAGTTTTAGACAGTTAACCCAGTTCACAGGAGAAGAAAGAAGTCAAACAGTATTTAAATATTTTCAAATACTCAGTTTTCAGATTTTTGTGTTCACTATGGTGTTTATCAAACAACACCGAATACAAGAGTGCAGAGATAAGAGAGCTGGTGTTGTGAGAAATCAGGTCTCTATCAACTAATAGTTAAACTAAGTACACACAAATGACATTAATTTAAAATATGTATATAAATGCTTACTATGTAGTGCATAATAAAATTAACTGGACAAAAAGTTCACTTGATAAAGTTAAACAATATTAAATTATTTAACATTGATCCTAACTGAAATATTTACACGTTTAACACGAAATTACATTAAAGATTGTTGTGAATATTGTCATAATTGTGTAAAGCAGATGAGTGTTGTATAGGCTAAGCTCTCAGGCTAACCAGGTATCTGCATGCAAATCATACAGAGATTCATTAGGGTGTGAACAGGCCTTTATTCAGATGAGTTGAAATAATCAGTAATATTACCTCATGGATAAAGGCATCAGCCTGCTCATGTTGAACACGCTGTTTTACACCTCGCAGTCTTTCCAGGGTTTCCATCTGTCCATCACACTCTTTTCGCAGCCGTCCTTCTCCCAGACAGCGGCGCACCAGCACCACAGCGACCTGAAACAAAACACGCACACCTGCAACACACACAAGCTGTGCTCAATGCATGGACTCCAACAACAGCTCAACATGGCAAGAGGTGTAATAAAGGTGCACTCAGCATTTTTTCATAAAACTAAATACAACCAAAGAATGGATGGTACTTTTGACAAATAGGTTTTAAAACTGGTGGTATTAGTGGCCTAACAAATGTTTTATTCTGCATAATGCAAGTTGAGCTGTGCTAACCGCCCTGCTGAAATCACATGGCCTGTTTCACACTGTATTCAATAGCAAACGGACACTATCGGACACTTATTGTTGCAGAATAAACAGTGGTAAATGGTGACAAATATTGCAACAGTAGCACCCAGTATCTGAAAATGTTTGCATGATTTGCCATCCAAGCCAATAGGTGGCAGTATAACGTCTAAGACCACAATCAAACCAACAATTACTTATGGTGTGTTCAAGTCATGTCGGATAGATCGTATTTACGAGTTGAACGCACATGAACGCCACCACAAAGTCATTATTACGAGTGGGAAACTCGAAATTTTCTTTAAGCCCCGAGTTTCCGAGTTGGGGGCGTGTCAATGAGAAACATGGCGGAATCGATGGATGCAACGTCTGTAGTTGACGGTAAATTTTTGTTTAAATTGATGGTTTAGTTGTCCTATAAACTTAAATTGGTCATGTTCTTGTTACGCAGCTAGTTAATGAAATCCAAGTAAAAAAATGCAGACCCTGTTGTATTTTCTTGTAATTTATTAAAAGAAGGTACACCGCCATCTTGTGCCGACTAAACTGACTTGAACGCATCTGACGTCGTAATTACGACTTGTCAACTCGTAAGTACGAACGTCCCAGGAGGACTTGAACGCAGCATTAGTGCATCTTTAAATCATGCAAATATATAGTTAAAAAACAAACCACAGCAGAAAAAGAGATCCCAGACTCTGAGCAGAGTGTCGAAGGGCAGGTGACGGCTGTACAGACACATCAGCCAATCAGTGGCAAACATGAGAGGCTCCACCCCCTGATTCTGTAGGTGTTTGTGTGCGGCAGGACACTGTTTTTTTAACACGCTTGAGAGAACAGCAGCATCGAATAAAACACCTTCCTGAAGAGAAAGAAAAATAAAAGCCTATTTTTCATTTTTCACACCCATTTAACAGCTGTTTTCAAGGTTACTGTAAAGATGCCCTACCAGCAGAGGGCTGTAATATCCAGGGAGGTAGAGCTCACTAATCTGCGCCAGACACCAGAACGCCTCCTAAAACAAAGCAAATAATTAGGCCATATTAAGCATCAAGGATACTAGCAAACAAACTATTTCTGCAGTAGCCAATACATACAATTTCAGATATAATAGCTGGACACCACTCATGGAATTAAATATTTAAGGGGCAGTTCTCCCAAAGATGAAAACTCTGTCATCATTTACTCACCCTCAAGTGGTTTCAAACCTGTATGAATTTCTTTCTTCTGTTGAACACAAAAGAAGATATTTTGAAGAATGTTGGTAACCAAACAGCTGCAGGTAGCTACTGACTTCCATAGTGTTTTTCTTCTATGGAAGTCAATGGCTACTGGCTACTGTTTGTTTCCCAACATTCTTCAAAATATCTTCTTTTGTGATTAACATTTCATTGTTGGGTGAACTATGCCTTTAAATAATAGTATTGAGGTCATGTGGCAATAAATGGTAGTAAACTACTGTTTGAAATTGTTTAGCATTGCATAATTTGTTTCGTATGAGATCAGTAACATTTTAAAAAAAGAAATGAATACTTTAATACACCAAGGATGCATTAAATTGATCAAAATAAACAGTAAAGACATTTATAATCTTGCAAAAATTAAATGCTGTTTTTTTTATTTCTATTCAAAGAATTCTGAAAAGAAATTATCATGGTTTCCACAAAAATATTAAGCAGCTGTTTTCAACATTGATAATAATAATAATAAATGTTTCCTGAGCAGCAAAGCAGCATATTATAATGATTTCTGAAGGATCGTGTGACACTGAAGACTGGAGTAATGATGCTGAAAATTCAGCTTTGATCACAGGAATAAATTACATTTTATAATATATGAAAACAGAAAACAGTAAAATTATTTACAATTGTAAAAATATTTCACAATATTACTGTTTTTACTTTGACTTATTTCAAAAATGCCCCCAAATGTTTGAATGGCAGTGTACATTATAAATGTATGTTTCACATATTATTTGTGACCCTGGAGCACAAAAGCAGTCTTAAGTCACTGGGGTATATTTGTAGCAATAGCCAAAAAAACATTGTATGGGTCAAAATTATAGATTTTTCTTTTATGCCAAAAATCATTAGGATATTAAGTAAAGATCATGTTCCATGAAGATATTTTGTAAGTTTCCTACTGTAAATATATTAAAACTTAATTTCTGATTAGTAATATGCATTGCTAAGAACTTCATTTGAACAACTTTAAAGGTGATTTTCTCAGTATTTAGAATTTTTAGTATTTTTTTGTACCCTCAGATTCCAGATTTTCAAATAGTTGTATCTTGGCCAAATATTGTCCTATCCTAACAAACCATACATCAATGAAACGCTTATTTATTCAGCTTTCAGATGACGTATAAATCTCAATTTCGAAAAATTGACCCTTATGACTGGTTTTGTGGTCCAGGGTCACATTTGGTTGTTTAATCTGTAATAGCTCTTTGTTATTTACTGTATTACCAGGTAAATAATCATGACAGAAGCAGTACCTCGGCAGGCATGTTCATCAGAAGGACAGCTGCCACTGGACCCTGCGCCTGACAGTAGCCCTCGTCTGGACGATACTGAGTGTACGCTTTCAGGACCTCCAGCAAGTCCTTCTGACTGCTCATACAGAGACCAGACAGAAGCAGACACCGCATGAGAACGGGAGCTTTATGACTAATGTTGTGAATTATAATGCTGCAGAGCACATTGAAAGGGAAGGGAACGGCAACACAGTACCCATGACCGTCTTTGGACTGGAACATCTCGTGGAAGGGAAATTGTCTGTCTGTGTCTCTTTTGATGATATCGGTCCATCCCTGATGATCTGGAGCTTTAACTAGACGCTAGTGGAGACAGAGGAAACACAGGGCTTATATAAGAGTATATAAAAAAGATGATACAAATATGACCAATCACTTACTTTATAGAGTTCTTGACTTTTTTCTTTTCTATCCTTAGCTCCACAGAGCAGTGGCCAGCCCTTTGCCCTGACGGATGCTGGGATGCCCTTCTGACACTGACCTTTGACCTGACACAAAGAAAGAGAGCTGAGCGATGCTGTTGACTACCGTAAGACTCATGCTACGAAAGCTGTTTTGACTGCAGATGACTTTTGGAAGAGTTTTGGAAATGTTAGCATATTGGGTATTATTGGATAAAACATTTAGTTAATAATTACCTTAGCATTAAATATAATGATCCTAAATCTTCTTTTTTATGATTGGTCAAGGTACATACAGAGGAATTTGGCACTCATTTGCAGGCTGCAGTATTTGACATTCAACATCCTGTATCATATGTAGGCCGACTGACAATGATATGAGGTCTCACACAATAATCAGCAGACGAATAAAGGCTCAAAGAATCAATCAAGATCATAAACAGCGGAATACATTTATTTTCAAAACTACTTTGATGATTTTGTTTGTCATCACATTTTTTCTTTATGGCCAGCTTGAGCCAATGGCAGCTTTTGAAACATCTGGGCAATTTACACATCTCTAATTCATTAACTGATTACAGATTTATGAATTTTCAAGTTCCATAAACAGGCCTCTACAGTTTACAGCTGTTCAACTTACAAATAATCTGAACGTTATTATTCTTTCTCTTCTCTGTCCCTTGTGAAAAACAAATGTGCTTAATTGTAACTTCAAATCTTGAAAGTATATTTTTAAAAAAAAAACTACTAGCAGATAATACAATTATCAGATAATAAATATTAATGAAACAAAAGGCCACTTAAGTGTACTTGAAGAGAGTTCACTCTCATGACTTTCTTAACACACTCAAGTAAAACAAGTAAAAGTGCACTTTGATATAATGTCAAATTGAAAGTTTAACTTATCAAATAATGATGTTGTAATAATCTTGTCATGCGTGAAAGACATAGTTTACATTTATTTTTGATGTGGAGACTAATATACAAAAGGACAATGTAAAGCACTTGATTATCATTTTTAACTGCAGAGTTATTTGATATTACATTTAGAGTTAATGGCCCGGTTTCACAGACAGGGCTTAGACTAAACCAGGATTAGGCCATAGTTCAATTAGGACATTTAAGTCATTTTTATAAACATGCTTAGAAAAAAACATTACTGGGGTGCATCTTGAGACAAAACAAAGGCACTGATATATTTTAAGATCAATCAGTGCAAGTTTCTTTCAGTTAAAACAGCTAAGACTTACATTTTAGTCTAGGATTAGGCTTAAGCCTCGTCTGTGAAACCGGGGGATAATATTTTAAATACTACAGTGCAACTTCTTCATTACAAATGTGTAATTAGGAATATATTTAAATACATGACATAAAGGTTTCAATAGAAATGATATTAAAATATATTTTAGTTCATCATAAATGCTTGTCAGTACATTTGGCAGTACACATTAGCTATATTTCAAAGACAACGGAAGTAATTATGAAATTACACATAAATATTATTTAAGTGGTCATAAAAGCAGACTAAAATTCAGCTAATTGCATTTAATATACATTTAAAATGAAAAATGAATATATAAAATAAAAATGAATGTATATTATTTCCGTAAGCACTTTTTTTCTTTAAAGTATGCTCAAGTGTACTTGTATTTCCACAAGGGGTTGGCACAAAATTTATAATTTTATCATTGCATGACTAAAAATGTTTTTTTTTGAAGAAATGCGTGTCCATGCAAATCTTGCCACAACAACGTAAGAGTTGGCCTGACAGATGCTTTTCCATGTGAATTATACATTCCAACTGATAAATATGAATTTCTTTTGTCTTCATGATATTTTCTATCATAGTGCTTAGATATTGCTGGGACTCCATGTTTGAATAAATGTCTGAATGATATTCTGGTCCCTAGATATGGATGGGGGCCACAACTTATTATATTAAAAAATGTGCTAGATATAGATTTGATTTTATGTACAATTTTACACACAAGTATACAATAGCAAGATAGACACACCTTGTTGCTCTTTTTCTCCATCACTTGCTCCCATTGAGTCATGAGGTTGAGCCACTTGGACTCTCGATGTCTCACTAACTCAGGACATGGACCGTCACTGTCAACAACACACACAATCAGCAACACTACACTCACAATACAGCAGCATCACTGTCACTGTACAGTCAGTGTGAACATACTTTCCACTGAAGCAGAAAATCACACACCTTTACCCTGCTTCCTAACTCACTCTCACTAAAGCGCGTCCCCATACCAGAGCACAGCACGAGTGTCACAAGAGGCAAACACGCACAAAAAACAGGAAACCACACTCTGACAGGCTAGAAATCACCATGGCAACATGACAGGATGTTGAGAAGGAGAAAATGAGAGTAAGAAGTGCGGAAGGTGACGGTAACATGGTGAATTATGAATTATCAATATTGGTAATACAGAATTAGAAGCACCTTGACCACAGATGATATATTTAATCACACACACTGTGCTCAACTAGGGCTTACAGCATACAAATACAGTCAAGAACACTTAAATCAGGTTCCACCTAAACTCTGAGCCAGACATCAACACTGACCTGTCAGTTTCTCCATTCCCTAGAATGAAGCCGAAGCGGTTCGTCTCCATAACCGTGACCTCTGGCCCATGATTCCCCTCCTCATCCTTGCTATGGTCTGATTTAACAGACATCTATGCATGTGTGAGAGAGAAATGCATCCAGAAACATGATGTCATGTTTGATAACGAATGGATTTCTATGTCAGTCTCATTTCTGTTACCAAACAAGCGCCATTTTAAAAGCAAATTAATTTGCATGACACAATATACATGGCACTGTAGTATGTATTGATTTGGAATTAAACCCTATTTACTAATGCACATTAAGCACCGAATCATCATTAATACAGTAGAACAACAGAAAAACACAGTCAATTGTGAGATAATGGTCAGTAGAGCAAGTTACCTTCACGCTTCTGCCAAACTCAAAGGTGCCGTTGTCCTCTGATGGGAGGGAAGACAACTAAGACAAAGACTTCCGCTGTAAAGTCAGCTAGTGTGTGGTTGTGCATGTGTGTGTATGTGTGTGCGTGTTTGAATAACTTGGCTGGAGGAAAGGCCATGTTGGATCCTCCTTTATGATGAAAATCAAATAGTCCAGTGATTTCTTGTGTTAACCATTATAAGGAACTGAAAGTTCAGTTTTACTAGTGCCCTGTGATGATGACATGCATCAGGTAACGTCACATTCATTGAGACACTACATTGAATACACTCTGCAGGACTAGAGTGAAGGAGGGTGAAGTGGGAAACTTGAGAATTTGTCACTGGCTTTGTTTTAAAATATATTCCAAATGGCTCATATCACAATATTATTTTAGAAATACACGAGTTGTACCATACAGATCAAAAAGGAAGTGTTTCATACAAAACCTCAAATGCTCAAGTGGATTTTGCCCTAAACTGTGGTAAATGTGACTACACCTTTATAGTCAAAGTGGGACCGGTAGTTATTCCAAAAACAACATTCAAATGTAAATTAAAATGTGCAACAATAACGATCTGCTATTTGTTCAGTGCAGTGATACAGTGAACAGGTATTTAGCACAGCTGGAAAAATTTATTGACCAAAATGTATTGATCAGAAACCTACTACTAATTGTTATAAGGGGGTGGAGTTTGCCAGGCATATGGGCCTAAGACACCAAGTTGCCCCAAATCACCACTGTGTGTGTGTAATTATTTTTAATGGTTGTTATTCTGAAAGTGAACTTGTTCTTCTGTCGCTTCAAAATAAAGTGTGCATGGCGTTAACGATGCAAAGAACATGATGGATGGAAAGAGGAACTTGTTTAGTGGCCCAAAGTGTAAGAAAGTAAGAAAGTAGTGATGAAGATGTGAAAAGAAAAAGAAAGAGTAGCCATACTTATGGTGACCGCATCAGTCAA
Source organism: Sinocyclocheilus rhinocerous (assembly GCF_001515625.1). Classification (NCBI taxonomy): domain Eukaryota; kingdom Metazoa; phylum Chordata; class Actinopteri; order Cypriniformes; family Cyprinidae; genus Sinocyclocheilus; species Sinocyclocheilus rhinocerous. Next base: position 967,645 of record NW_015624555.1, on the reverse strand, counting down.
GATGCTATTTTCTGCACCTCACAGCCATGTACAGAATGAGGTTTGTCTAGATAGTGTATATGAGACTGGTTAAAACTGCATCTCTGCAGTTATTAATTATTCCATTTGTGTGTTTAGAAGCAAATTATGATGTTCAGCCATACTGAGATGTTACTTACCTGGTAGTACTTACCTCGTGAGTTTATTATTCAAACCAACATTCAAAGTGATAAATATTAACAGGTAAATATAAACTGTAACCTCTCTAAAAATGAAGGAATAGTTCATATTTCCAGATTATCATGTTTTCCTTTCAAAACAAAACATTTTTGTAGATTTTCCAAGTCTTTTAAATGTGGTACACAGTAGGGCTGTCAAAATGACTGAAAAACTAAATTCGAATTTTCCACTTAAAAAGCTTTTGGCTTCTCTCCTGAGGCCACAAGAGGGCGCATCGAGCTAAATATTATGCACGTTTCTTCAAAGCGTAACAAAATAACACAACTATCTTTGAAAAAAAGTGCATAGTGTTATATATATATATGTTATATATTCACTTTACTCTGACTGAAATGGCAAGATTGGCTTTCATCTTGTGAGAATGTTGTGACTGTATTGTTAATATCTCGCTGTGTCCCGTCTGATTAAGACATGCAGTAACGGGTCACTCAAGTTTAAGTCCCAAAAGAGATGTTTGAGAGATAATACATACCACTGAAGGTGATGTAGGCCGAGTTTTCAGGAGGTCCCCAACACCAAAATCGATCAGTTTGACCTCCATAGTCTCAGTGTTGAACAGGAGGTTGGACATCTTTAACGACAGCAGTATCGATCGCATGCCGCATGAAATGACGGACCAATGCCTCACTGAAGAGGTCGCCCTGATGCTCCCAAAAATCATGCATGTCCATGCAGGGTGAGGACCGCTCTAAATCCATCATGTACTGGTCGGGATGGTCCTGCCAGTCCAGCAGCTCTATGATGTTGTGACAGCGGGGGCCTTGATTGGCCATGACCGTCAGAGCCACCTCTAGAGGAACCGGACTGGGACGGTCAGGCTAGAAGAAAGACTGATTTTTATGATGGTCAGATGGAAGTGGTTTCTCAAATAAGGATTTAGCTCAGTCTGTTTGTCTATTGAAATATCTGTACTCTGTGTTTTATATGAATCTAAGATGTTATAAACTGCAAACAGTGAATGAGAGGTACGACTCGTTTTCTGTCTTCATTGTGAATTTCACAGCCACCGGAAGGCTGTCCCTTCAAAGACGGAGCCGCATCCTCCTTCCCTCAACTTCTTGACGATGATATATGTCCAGGAAATGTAGTCTATTAAAATATAATTATAGTTTTTTTATTATTATTATTATTTAATAAAGCAGTGTCCTGCAGTGTGGCACGCCATACTTTTTCTAAAACTATTTTACCATTGTTTCTAATTCTCATATAATTATTATACTTCTACTTTTAATTACTTCATTTTACTTGAGAGAGATATTGCTGAATCTATTTTTAAAATTCAGTTGACGCACTTTAGGTCTATTTAAGTGAACTGCAAAAAAGCCAAATTGTGTAAAAACTAAAATGGTTTAAAATTATGAAAAAACTAGAAGAACTACCTTCCAGGAAATATTACTGCAGCTACAGCTGTATTATTTAAAACAAACCTTCCTGTAGAGTGTGTGTGTTATATATTTTGGGTTATGACAGTAAACTCACCCTTGTTCCTCGCAAGGCTGTAACCATGTCTTGAACATTGGGGGGGACCAACTTTTATTTATATATATATACACACACACACACAGAGAGAGAGAAAGAGAGAGAGCGATCATATGGCGCAGGGGGAAACACAGAAACATTCTGGAGCACAGAAACACCCCGCAACTTTTTTTAAAATTATAATATATAATTTCTCAGCAACAAGGTGTTTTTGAAGTAACTAAACACACAGCTTCATTGTTTATAGAGAGAAACGTACAGATGCAGGTGATTCACACAGCAACTTTAATCTCTCTCTCTCTCTCTCTCTCTCTCAAAATGGCCATATTAGAGAAAAAAGTCGAGTTGTTTGAGTCACTGGATATAGCTGTCGGTCATTTAACATTTCTATCGTAAAACAGTTGACTAATATTAAATTAACTGCATTTTGCAAATTTCCATTTTACCTCGCTGTCTTTAAACGTTAAACTTAAACGTTAAACTGACGCTTCCCTCTGAATTTGCGCTCTGCTTCTGTGAACAGTAAACCCTACTTTGATTTGATTGGCCATCTCAATTAGACGAACGCCGGTCCTGGAGAGCCGCAGCCCTGCAGAGGTCAGCTCCAACTCTAATTAAAACTCACCTCCCTGTAGCTTCCTAGTAACCATTCAGACCTTGAGTAGCTTGTTCAGGTGTGTTTGATTAGGGTTGAAGCAAAACTCTGCGGGGCTGCGGCTCTCCAGGACTGACGTTCGCCACCCCTGGTCTATGGTATGCAGTATATGCAGTGCATAGGGGTGCCGCACACAGGGGGCGCCATTTTGCCGAAATCATTCTGTGAAAATATTATTTAATAAAACGTTATAAATAATCAAAAGCTTAGTTATTAAAATATATTGTATTATTATTGTAAAAAATAATGTATTGCAAAAAAATTTATCTAACGGTTTTTAGCATTTTAATGAGTTCAAAAATTTATTTATTATAATCTTGTTAAGACGCGGAACGGCCGTATCTCTTTGCGACCACAACAAACGGGAGACTTTTCAGTCGCGCACTTCAGCTTTAACCTACCTCAGCGCGCGAGTCAAACGATCGCGGAAAAGCTACAGGTGCCAAGTGACCTTCAGTAGAACAACAGTGAACTGCGGTCTGATGAGATGTTGTTATTTCAGTAAAACAAACTTTCTTGTCCTGTCAGCCGTTTTTACTGTGCTCACGGCGCACGCTCTTCAACTGTATGCGAATATGAGGCGCACGCTCACTTCATAAATAAACCGCACTAGAAACTGCGAGCATACATCGTCAGTTAAGTCTGCAAAACTGTGCATGCATGTATATATGCATTACATTTAAGAACGTCTCTCAAATGCATGCAGCCTACTGAAATATTATGCAATTCAACATAGGGCGCAAGATGATATTTAATTTTTTATTTATAATTTAATGAACAAGTAGGCCAAATGTGAGCACAGTGCAGTTGTACTAGAAAATATGCGCTAATTTTTCGTTAATTTGTAATGTACGAAAATGAAAAGAAAATGAAACCATATTTAAATGCATAAAATAACTTTCTTATCTTGCATTATTTTCCTTACCTTTGTACAGAGCTCGATTTAGGTATGAGAATAGAATGTTAAACATTGACTTTTTCAGAGTTCATTGATTATATAAAATGCAGTGAAGGTTGACTATAGTTATCTGCATGTCTCATCCATGAGTAGGCCTATATGCAATGATGGAAAACAAGATTTTGGGGGTGTTAAGACCCAGAACCAAGCTTACTGAGCAGTAAAGCTATAGTGAGCACTTTTATTAAAATACCTGGAGCCTAGGTAATACAAAAATAATACAAAAATTGTCATTCACTCAGTATTACTTGATGTAATTCTATCTCAAATGTAAAAATGATCTCAATTACATTTAAGTACAAATTAGTTGTATTCAGTTGTGTTTTAGGTCCTAAAACGGTCCAGTACTTTCTAGTCAAATCCATTTCTATATAGAAATAATGAAGATTTCTGTGCCACCCCAGACTGGTTCCTGGCCCCTTCCTGGCCACCCCTATGAAAACATCCTGGCACCGCCACTTCCTAAGAGGGCAAAGTGATTAATATCAGTTCATTTCTGAGTATCTCTATTGCTCGGAAGAAAAAAAGCACATGTTTGTGAATGGCCATTTCATTTATATTTGAGAGAAACTGAGAAGATTATAAACAAGGATACAAACTGGCCACCTTTCACTGAAAATTGCTGTTCTGAATTCAAAGGCCATCTGTGTGATTCCAGTTGAAAACTCTTGCTACTTCATACTTCAATACAAAACAATGCTGAACTTTGACAAAAAGGAGATTTTTAAATGCTATAATAGTGATTTTATAATGTCTAAATATAAATTCATTAGCAAAATGTGAAAAAGAACTATATTACAGAGTGGAAATGGTAAAAGAGACAATAAATTATCCTCTGCTGCCATCTAGTGGCATCATGACATTCATTTTAATAGTATTTGTTTTTCTACCAGGTGAAATCTTGGCAGAAGTCTTCCATTTAGCATGGCAAATTTTCCATGAATTATCTCTATAAGTAAAAATGAAAAAATGCAGATGTTCTTTAAAATAAATTTTACTCTATAAAAATATGAAAAATGTGAATAACTTTGAGGCAAATTAATTATATATATATATATATATTCAAATTACCTAACTAAAAAGTGAGCAATATTACATGTGTTTGAAAATAAAAATGAATAAAAAAATGTGTTCTACTGTCTGGGGTCTGCCATCAAGAGATAAAGGGGATGTTATGTGACATACTTTTATTTATTATTTTTTATTTTTTTACTTTTCACTTTTTTCCCTTTGGTATTAAAAAAGGGGAAAGGGGGTACAATCCTTTGTCACTTTTTTCACTCCTGATGAGTTTGTATCCTTCCATGCACAAGCTAGTAATGGGCTTTTGGTCATTGACTTGCAGAAAGTTTTCTGCGGGAGTTAGTGTTATGGGACTCAAAACAATGTGTTGTATTTACAGAAGGCATTTGTAAAACGTTAATTTACTTGTATGACACAAGTTGTTTCATAAAGTCTGACAGATTGGGAAAGGAGATTACCAGCAGGTTTATGCATGGCACAGATCTGTTCACTTGGCATGAAGCCCGACTGTTTCAATCTCAACATAAGGGGTACATTTTCACCACTGATATGACCAAATGCATCTATGGATTCTGCCAGGAGGCCTGTCCTGTGGATGCAATCGTAGAGGTACACACATATATTACACTGAGACATAAGATACAGATAGATATACTATACATATATACTATGTCAGTGAAAAAGTTAATTTCAAACCCTGTATGTAGATATACTTAATAGATCACAGTAGCCATTTGGTCCAAAACAGTTCATGTTATACACTAGTTCCATTGATAATGTAATAATTTCCCCCTCTCTCTGTACTAGGACCCTAATTTTGAATATGCCACCGAGACTCATGAAGAGCTGCTGTATAATAAGGAGAAACTGTTGAACAATGGAGATCAATGGGAGGCTGAGATTGCTGCTAACATTCAGGAAGATTACCTGTACAGATGAACCACTAAAGCTCAGATATAACATCCTGATAATGTTCAGATAACAGCAAAACAAACATATATATTTGCTGTCTAAACGCACAAAGCAAGCACAACACACAATATAATATGCAATGAATGTTTATCTGTATTACATATCTGTAAGCATTCAAACATAATAGGTTATACTCAGGGGTGCATATTACGCACAATCATATATGAATGTTCACAGCAAATTCACATATTCATTTCTTCTCTAATAAAGTGATTTAATGACATAAACAAGAAACAAAACATGGTGTACTTCTATTCTTATCATAATGATAATTAGTTAGCTGTTTAGATTACAAATATTATTGTCGGTTGTGTTTACTTTTGTAAATTGTATTCAACCTACATTATTGTATAAACTTCACATATATATATAGTACATCCAATAATATTTTAAACATATTCTATGTATATATATTATATTAAATTGAAGACTTCCGATGCAAAAGCCTCTAAGTGATGTCTGAAATTTTCTTCTAAAATAAGCATCCTTATCAGGTTCCTATGTTTAGTGTTCAGTTGTTAATTATATATTATTTTATGTAGTATAATAATATAAACGCACAAATCAAGATAAACACAACATAATGTTATGCATAATTAATAAATGTTTATCTGTTATTTAAAGCAGTGCATTCAAACATAATATTCTCAGGAGCACATATTATGCACAGTTGTATGTGAATATTCACATATTTGTTTATTCTCTGGCAAAGTGATGTAATGATATAAATAAAGCAAGAAACAGATTATGTTGTATTTCTTTTCTTAACATCATGATAATAATTCAACTATTTGCCACACTCAGATTACACATATTATTATAGTTAGCCGTTTTTACATTAATTGTCGTACAGTGTTATATAAACTGCACAACAATATTATGTGTGTGTGTGTATATATATATATATGTATGTATGTATTTCACAATATATTTATTCTGGTCTTCGACCTACATTACTGTACATATTTCATAATATATTTTATTGTACATAACAGTAACTTCTATATTTCTTATTTTATTGTATTTCTAGAACTTACTCTAATTCTCATGCCACAGTCCACATTATGTCCTCGTATCTTTTCTCTCGCAGTTTCTGTTTGTTCCCGAAACAATAGTGCATTCCCGAGATTAAGCATTTATTAAGCACATTTATATGTGAGTGTCATATATTTGTTTACCCAGTAACTGAAGTGTATTAAATCAATCCTCATATGTTAAGGTGTCAGTGAGCGCCGCTAGAGGGCGCGAATGTCCCGCGGCGCTGCTGCGTCACGTGGTAGGGGCGGAAGCGTTTATGTGAGCCATGCTGAATCCCGCGCGGGCGCAGCCATTTGCTCTTTTCTTCGATCGCTTCAACACCGGTGAGTGCGGAGCGACGCCGCTCATCCTGTCGCGAACTCCTTTCATTTAGGCGTTTTGTGTTCCACCGAGGACAAAACACTCCTGAAAGACTTTGTATTTGGCTGAAGGTGTCGTAAGTCGACCGGTTTGGTTTTATTCGCCGCTGATGTGGAGTTGCGCGTGTTTCATCGCGGCTCATCTCTGTCGCAGCGCCGTCATGCTGGCGGGCTGCTGGAGCCGCGCGAACAACGCTCGCTTTGTCCCCCTGTTTGTGAATTAGTCTCATTTTCCTAAATTTCCGCACGCTTAAATGCGCCATGAGTTGGTTTCCGGACCGATGGGCCTGCTCGAGGCCTTCAGGCTGCTGCCGTGACTGACTCTCGGTCGGTTTCTGTGAAGTTCGGGCTCCTGAAGCAGCGGCCTCGTGTGTTTCCGCGCATCCTCTTATTTAGACGCGGCGGCTGTGCGTTTATTAACGCAGTCGTGTGTTTTGAGTCTTATAAGCTGTTTGACTTTTAATATGAGTGAAAAAGTGGTGTTTTCCGGCAGTTTAGTGTAACTATGGTCGTAATTTGTGATCGGCGCGGCCTTGTGTGTGATGTGACTAACCGTGTCCCGCCATCTCTCCCGCAGAGTGACTGCAGCACAAAGACCAACACAAACACACAGACAGCAATGGCGGAGAACGAGCCACAGGTCCAGTTTAAGGTAACGGGACTTTAACTTTTAAAGTGCTGAGAGGCTAACGTTAGAGTAATGAGTTAAAGAGCCTAACGTTTGGTGAATGTTTAATTGTTAGCGCGATTAACTGCTACGTTGTTAAGACGTGAATTAGCAGAGTTGTTCTAGATAAACAACGCAAAACAAGCGCTTGAGAGTCGGTTTATAAGGAGAATATTGGTTTAACTTGTAATCGGTTAACCCGTGTAATTTCAGTTCCGCCATATGCACGCTTTAGTAGTATGGTGTAACAAATTACATGCTTTAAAAAAACTACTTGTCAGTATTGTAACTGAAATTTAAGCCTTCCAAAGTCACAATTTCAGGCAATTGTGATGCTTGAAGGGGAACTATAAACAAAGTATACATGCATATAAATAAAATAACCATTTGATACTTTGAAACTTAATAGTTTCTAATGAAAATTAATCAGGTGCTCATTCAAAATGGGTCTACATGTGACCACTGACAATTACTTGTGATGTTAAAATTATATAACAAGAGTATGGATATTTCACAGCCTCGGGGTTATTTACTTATTTATTTTACTTATGACACTATTTTAAACTAATATTGTTCTTTAAAAAAAAGATGATTCAGATTAAAACCAGCAAAAACTGTGCTGTGAATGTGCACACGATTAAGATGGCCTGGTAAGGAGATTCTGCAAAATAATGTTTCTAAAAATATAGATAATACTGCGATTGGTGCCATTTTTACAGTTATCTGCCAGTAATATATAATTACATTAAGGCAATGTTACGTTATAATTGTGTTCGTGTGACTCTTCACACCAGGCATTTAATAATGTTTACATGAAATTAAGACAGTGAATATTCATTTATCATTCAACTTTGCCTAAGACACGTCAGCCAGATTCTGCTCATGAATGACAGACTGGGTTATATGGGTTATTCACCATATGGCCTTTTACGGTAACTTGAATATTTCTTTTGTTTTTTTTTTGAGTACCATTATTCTGTAGTTTTTCATTTAATCTCACAAAATCGCTTTTGATTAAAGCCTTAAATAATTGTTTGAAATGGTAACAGATGTATAGTATTTCCTTGCTGCTATGTCTTTGTGACATGTTAACTACTGTATTACCAGTGCTCATGCAAACTGTCTTTCCCGTCCACAGCTGGTTCTGGTAGGAGATGGAGGTACAGGGAAAACCACCTTTGTGAAGAGACACTTGACTGGGGAGTTTGAAAAGAAATATGTTGGTAAGTCTTTTGCTTTGTATGAAAAGCCCATTTCATTCACATGGCATCTTGACGCAACTATTCTGGAGGAATGTGTGGCTTTGGTGCGACTGTCACAGTTATGGGCGGCTTTTGAATTTCTCTGTGTGTCCTCTTAGCCACGCTTGGAGTTGAGGTGCATCCCCTGGTCTTCCACACCAACAGAGGAGCCATCAAATATAATGTATGGGACACAGCCGGACAAGAGAAGTTCGGAGGCCTGAGAGATGGATATTACATCCAGGGTATGCAGTGTTTTATTCACACTGTAGACCTTCTGTCCAGCAGTGGTTTAACATGTGCGTCTCTGTCTCTTTATAGCTCAGTGTGCAATCATCATGTTTGATGTAACTTCTCGAGTGACTTATAAAAATGTGCCCAACTGGCATCGTGACTTGGTGCGTGTGTGCGAGAACATTCCCATAGTGCTGTGCGGTAACAAAGTGGACATTAAAGACAGAAAGGTCAAAGCAAAGAGCATTGTGTTCCATCGTAAGAAGAATCTACAGGTACGGAGCACATCTTTAACTCAAACTCATGAAATGCACTAAATGTTTGTGTTAGATCTTATTGTGAACAATTCATGCATGCATGTTTAATTTTCAAAGAAAAATTTAGCTTGTAATGTTTAACCAACATCATAACTCTCTGGTGATGTTGATCTGCCTCCACTTTTATCCAATCAACAACCAATGCATAAAACCAAGTCCCTGCCCTATTTTTCTTTTTTGATAATTCATTAAACTTGGATGTATGGTACAGTATGGGAATGATCTGTCTCTTCCATTTCAATGCAACTTCAAGTTATCAGAGTTTCCTACGTAGACAAACATGCATTAGTTAAGGCTGAATGTCAGGCTGTTATTGACTGTAAATGTGAAGCTTGACTGATGTATCCTCTCTCTTTCTCAGTACTATGACATCTCTGCCAAGAGTAATTATAACTTTGAGAAGCCCTTCCTGTGGCTCGCACGGAAGCTGATTGGTGATCCTAATCTGGAGTTTGTTGAGATGCCTGCCCTTGCGCCACCTGAAATTGCTATGGATCCATCACTTGCTGCACAGTATGAGCACGACTTGAAAGTAAGCGCATTGTCCGGCCAGCGAGTTCCTGCTGCTGCTGCTCCTAAAACTGTTCCCGTTTAGTCTGTGCTGATCCGTAATTGACGTTTCTCTTGCAGGTGGCATCAGAAACAGCTCTCCCAGATGAAGATGACGACCTTTAACCTGTTAGCCTCTGACCTCCTTATGGCAACGTCACTGGGATTTCCTGGTGACGGTTCCTCCCCCTGCCCCTTTTACTGTAAAACCCCAGCGCAGAATATTTTTATTTTTCAATTTTTGATTTGTTTTGTGTTTTGAATTTGAGTAAACCGTGTGGTTCATTTCATTGTAGACATGCTAACTGTTGCCACCAGACACACACACATGCAGACATGCCTACACTTTGACGCACACACTCGCTCACTCAGAGGTGTGAGAGCAGGTTGAGTGTCCCAGTGCTTACTTCTCTATGTAAGGCTCTAAGCACTTAGAGGAGTTCTTGGAATAAAAACATTCTCAATATAATAATCCTTGCTTGTTTTTTTTAATAAACAACTGTTGGAATGAATTTTAAATTGTGGTGGCCTACTTGTAAAACAAAAGACTGACAATTTCCTCTTTATTCAATTGTTTACATGTAAAGCTTTGTTATTTAGGACGCTTCTGGAAGTTTTTTGCATTTGCTCAGACAAGGAAGCAAAGTAATGCTCAGGTCTAAAATGCGAAGTTGCTAGTCATTGGTGTGATATTTAAATACTGTGGATATTTTTGGAGTGCAAATTGCTGTCAAGTCTAACAACAATCCACGAGGTCAAGAATAGAACAGCATGCACCTAGTTTAAGGTCTGATGTGGTTTTACATAAATATAGGTGAGGTGTCTTACTTTATCTGACAGTGTTCAGTGCGGTTCATATTGAAGAGTCGAACCTTTTTACTTCAATATTAGATGCTATTGTAAAGTATGGGATTTCCTTCAAATGAAGAGGGTGTTTTTTATATATATATAAGTTGGAATAGTTAATATTTATGAATACAATACCAGTAAACCCAAAATGGGCACTACTCTGTATTGGAAAAGTTAGTATATGTCACTTTTTAAAATAGTCTATTTATGTACTAGATTTGATGAAAAAGATGTGCTTAACATTGTGAAAATGCCATAAATATTAAATGAAGCCTCACAATAAATTAGACAAAATAATATATATATATATATGCAACATTACATACTGGGGAAAAATATTTAAATTGTGTATATATAATATGAGTGTTACATATATTTCACATACATGTAAACAAACTTTTATTTTGGATGCGATTAATTGATTTGACAGCCCTAATTTAAATATTTGCATTGCATTTAGTAATGTTAAAATTATGAAGTTAAATTTTAAGTGGTTACATACAGTTAAGAAAGTCAAGACCTCTGAGATGGCACAGGCCAAAATCCATTCAGACTTTAAAAAAACCAAAAACTTATTTTTCACATTATAAGGGAGAATACAACTTTGTATTTGTAAGTGATTTAATGTTAGATTTGTTTGTCATGAAATGTGTGTATCCCATAGTAAACATTCATTATAGAGTCAAGACTTTATTGTCATACTTTATTATATAAAATCGAACGGTGCTGTTATATAAGCAATTTTATGTAGTATATTTACTGTAATGATTTTTATTTAAATATATCTAAAATCAAAGGCTGTCTGCCTCTGCCTTTGTCGTTTTGTTTTTGATGTAGGAATTTTTATTTTTTATTTGTTTATTTTATTGCAAACAATTCAAAATATATCTAAAATCAAAGGCTGTCTGCCTCTGCCTTTGTCGTTTTGTTTTTGATGTAGGAATTTTTATTTTTTAATTTTATTGAAAACAATTCAAAGATGACATTAATGAAGTACAACTTTGCATACATTACGCATAATGTATCAACAATACATCCAATGTCATCTGAACATATGGAAGAGAAGAGAAAAAATAAAGTTGTTTATGATGACGTAGCGCAATCCCTACGTACTGCGTAATACTACAATGTGGCCACCAGAGCGCAGAAAATAGTAATTTATCTCACTCGTGTCAGAGTCTGTGGAGTCTGGGTTCACACACATTGAGAAGGAAGGGTTTTAGAGACCTTCTGTCACATTTCCTCCGCTCTACAGATGATGAGGTTGATCATGAGAAGACGGCTGTGACTGCGCTTCCTTATCCGCTTAGTGTTGACAGAGCAGAGGGTTAATGAATGCCAGCTCTCCTGCTTCATGCGCGGTGAAGTGGGCTATACTCATTGATCTTTAACTCCAGCCGCTGTGTGTGTGTGTGTGTGTGTGTGTGTGTTAGAAAATAATATATCTCACACACCGCAGTCTTGGCATGAAAATCATTACAAGTAGCTAATAAATAGTTACTAATATAACTGGAATCACATGGGATTCCATGTCAGAAACACATAGCTGATATCTGAATCACAGAATCATGCTTTTTTTAAAGACAAGAAAAGTTAGTAGAAACTAACGAATAAGTAGTATATAATGAATACCTACCATTTTATACATAAGGCCTATATCAGTTAATAATGCAATAGTTACAGTTATTTAAATGATTACTATATAGTAATTATTGGAAAAGGTAGTAGCGATCATGGACAAATAGGCTACTGAATGGGGTATGAAAATTATAATTCTTTTAATTTTTTTTAGTAAATGGTCAATGAAAAGCAGTGTCAACTTTCTGGAAATGCAATAAATATTAAATGAAACAGAATGTATTAAAAAACATAATGGGCAACAGTGCACAAAATGTGGGGAAAAAATAATGTCAAATATTTAAAAGTAGTTCGTTATCACAAATAATTTCATTGAAAATATTTGTTTATTTGTATTTTATTTTTTAATTTGTTTTAATACATACATTTAATTATATAAAAATTATGACATTTTTCATTTTAATGGTTAGATATAGCCAAGAAGGTCAAGACTGCAAGATGGGACAGACCAAAATGCATGTAATTTTTTTTGTTTAATATCTTTAATTTCCCTATTTGATATATTTATATTATAATCACTACCTTTTCATGCTATGTTGATTTTATGTTATTATTAAACATCTAATAGTTATCAAAGAACATGGAATAGGTGCCGTTTGATGTTTAAAAAGGTCATATCACCGTGTATGCATGAGATGGGCCATATAATGGATTCAGTGAAACTGAAACGGATTCTAGTCCATATCGGAATATCTCTATGTACCGGTAAAACATGACCAGACCGCTACAGTAGCTACATCTGAAACAGATAATGAGCTTAGTCTTTACTGAAATGTATTGTTACCAGCAAATAGCATATTTAGTAGGAAATAAAAAAAATGGCTCATTAAAATATTTTGGAGGAATAAATGTGGACTGAGTCGCACACACAGGCATAATGTATCAACAATACATCCAATGTCATCTGAACATATGGAAGAGAAGAGAAAAAATAAAGTTGTTTATGATGACGTAGCGCAATGCCTACGTACTGCGTAATACTACAATGTGGCCACCAGAGCGCAGAAAATAGTAATTTATCTCACTCGTGTCAGAGTCTGTGGAGTCTGGGTTCACACACATTGAGAAGGAAGGGTTTTAGAGACCTTCTGTCACATTTCCTCCGCTCTACAGATGATGAGGTTGATCATGAGAAGACGGCTGTGACTGCGCTTCCTTATCCGCTTAGTGTTGACAGAGCAGAGGGTTAATGAATGCCAGCTCTCCTGCTTCATGCGCGGTGAAGTGGGCTATACTCATTGATCTTTAACTCCAGCCGCTGTGTGTGTGTGTGTGTGTGTGTGTGTGTTAGAAAATAATATATCTCACACACCGCAGTCTTGGCATGAAAATCATTACAAGTAGCTAATAAATAGTTACTAATATAACTGGAATCACATGGGATTCCATGTCAGAAACACATAGCTGATATCTGAATCACAGAATCATGCTTTTTTTAAAGACAAGAAAAGTTAGTAGAAACTAACGAATAAGTAGTATATAATGAATACCTACCATTTTATACATAAGGCCTATATCAGTTAATAATGCAATAGTTACAGTTATTTAAATGATTACTATATAGTAATTATTGGAAAAGGTAGTAGCTATCATGGACAAATAGGCTACTGAATGGGGTATGAAAATTATAATTCTTTTAATTTTTTTTAGTAAATGGTCAATGAAAAGCAGTGTCAACTTTCTGGAAATGCAATAAATATTAAATGAAACAGAATGTATTAAAAAACATAATGGGCAACAGTGCACAAAATGTGGGGAAAAAATAATGTCAAATATTTAAAAGTAGTTCGTTATCACAAATAATTTCATTGAAAATATTTGTTTATTTGTATTTTATTTTTTAATTTGTTTTAATACATACATTTAATTATATAAAAATTATGACATTTTTCATTTTAATGGTTAGATATAGCCAAGAAGGTCAAGACTGCAAGATGGGACAGACCAAAATGCATGTAATTTTTTTTGTTTAATATCTTTAATTTCCCTATTTGATATATTTATATTATAATCACTACCTTTTCATGCTATGTTGATTTTATGTTATTATTAAACATCTAATAGTTATCAAAGAACATGGAATAGGTGCCGTTTGATGTTTAAAAAGGTCATATCACCGTGTATGCATGAGATGGGCCATATAATGGATTCAGTGAAACTGAAACGGATTCTAGTCCATATCGGAATATCTCTATGTACCGGTAAAACATGACCAGACCGCTACAGTAGCTACATCTGAAACAGATAATGAGCTTAGTCTTTACTGAAATGTATTGTTACCAGCAAATAGCATATTTAGTAGGAAATAAAAAAAATGGCTCATTAAAATATTTTGGAGGAATAAATGTGGACTGAGTCGCACACACAGGTGCTCGCGCAGGGCGTGACCGTGGACAGGTGAGAGAGAGA
>NW_015624555.1:947560-951354 GCF_001515625.1 Sinocyclocheilus rhinocerous | reverse complement strand
AGAGAGAGAGAGAGAGAGAGAGAGAGAGAGAGAGAGAGAGAGAGAGCAGCTCTTTCAGAGCGATTATAACGAGAAAAGAGAGGGAGAGGGAGGAAGACAGATTAAGCAGATTGAACGCAACTGTTGTTTTAATCCTCCGAGTGGATAGATTTAGAGGGAAAAACTCCTGGTTTGGAGAAGAGCAGCCATATTGCATGGACCTTCGGTGGAATAACACGACTCACCGGAGCAGGAATACGCGGAGTTCAGGAGCCAACGATCCGCTCAGCAGCCCGGCTGTCGCTACTCTGACCGCGCACTTTACCGTCTCATTTGACTTTCTCCTATTTATTATTTACTTGTTTTATTTTTAAGATAGTGTTAACCAATAGATTGAAAGATGAAGGACCGACTGGAGCAACTAAAGGCGGTAAGCGTCTGCGTATTCTTCTTGTTTAGTGAAGTGAGCGCATGTTCAAACTGCTCTCCAAGTGTATGGGAATGACATTACGTAATGGAGCTCGTCTCAAACCTCCTTGTCAGTTCAGTGCTGTTAGACAATGATTATAGTATGAATAAGGAACATTTTGTAACTTTTGTACATTTGTGGCTGTTCCACCAAGAGAGATAATACAAAAGCGTCTGAAATTGAGTTTGTGGATGAATATCCAACAAGTGCTCACTCGAGGCAGCAAAAGTCATATCAGAGATGGTGTAAGGAGTGAATAGAGGAGAGCAGACAGTGTTGGACAGCTGATGTGGTCACCTGACTCATGGAGGGGTCACGGGCCTCTGGACAGATGGGGGAGGGGAGACAGATGAGGATGATCTTAAAATGCTTATTGAAGAAAAAAAAAAACAATAGACAGAGTTTGCCATCCATTCTGTTGCCACACTAACAAAAAAAAAAAAAAACATATTACGACCATAGTTTTGTTTTGACCCGTTTTCTGCTTTTTGGACAGTCACCATGATGTTCAGGCAAATATTCCATGTTTTTATGTATCATAGTACTACCATAGTACTACTTTTATGTGTACCATGTTTTTCAGACATACAATCCAGTACTATTATGTTTATATGTATTGTATAATGTACCATGGTACTACTATGGTTCTATGTTTTTGATATACTGTATACCATATTTTTCAGATATGTTACCATGTTTTATGTATATGTACTAGGCGAAACTACCATGGTTTCTGGACATATATCATGATGGTATTACCATGTTTATTTATATCTGCCATGTTTTTCAGACTTATATCCCAATATTACCAAATTTTGGGGCATGGATCATGGTACTACCATGTTTTTTCAGACATATAACCCAATACTACCCTGGTTTTTGGGCATGTATCATGTTGGTACCATGTTTTTATGTATTATGATTTTCAGACATAATCCAATACTACCAAATTTTTGGGGCAAGTATCATGGTACTACCAAGGTTTTGATATATACCATGTTTTTTAGACATAAAACCCAATACTACCACATTTGTGGGCATATATCATGGTAATACCATGTTTTTTGATTATACACCATATTTTCAGACTTATAACCCAATAAAACCACATTTTTGGGCATGTATCATGGTTTTTGATATGTACCGCTTTTTTCAGGCACATAACACTACTACCATTGCATTTGGGCATGTATCATAGTACTGCCATGTTTTTTTTTTTATTAAAAAAAATAAAATATATTTACTGTGGTACTGTTTTTTAACTTGCACATTGAGTCTAATGTTAGACATTATTATTACGTGTGCACTAAATTATGTAATACATGAATATGGTATATCAAAATACTATATGGTATTATCACCTGCTGACAGTACTCTACAGTGTATGATATGATACCAGAGTACTGTTGGCAGGGATTGGTAGGGCTAGTTTATTTGGATGTTTTGGAGAGGTTGTCATATCTTATGGGCAGGGTCAGAGGTGAGGATTTGTTTCTGTGGCGACTCTGCCTCAGTCAGATATTTCCTTTGTTGACTTTGTTACCTGAAGCTGTCTAGCAGGCAAGAGGAACTTGTGTGCGTGTGTTAATGGCCGAACCTTATTTACATTAGTCATAGTTGTGTTTCCGTGCTGTTTTGCATACAGAAAATCTCACTCAGTTTTTTTTAGACTCCTGTTGGTTTAATCTTTAAAAGTTTATTTATTGAGTTACAATAATAACAGAAATAAGATTTTACACTTTCTGGTGTTTGCCCGAGCAAAATTCAGCAACACAGCGCTGAGGTGGGTGGTTGCTAGGGTGTTCTAAGTGTTTTTATCATGCTGCTATGTTGTATCTAAGGTGTTCTGGGTGGTTGCTATGGGGTTGCTAGGGTGTTCTGGCAGGGTTACTTACTGATTCAAGACAAAAGAGCCCATACTTCAGTCACTATGATATTCTGATCTGTGTTATGATTGTAAACAAAAACTGGATTTAAAAAATGTTCAATAATAATAGAGTGAAAACTAATGAAAACTAGACCACATTTAAATATAAAATAGGAATTAAAATGCATAAAAAAAATTAAAAGCAAAATAACCCTGGTTCAGATCCCTAAATATGACTTGGGGCCCCTCTTTTAATATAAATCTTTTAGACTTTTTTTTATGTTTTATGATCCATCAGAGGAAACCTTAAGTCCAGTCACTTTAATAGCACAAGTTGCATGATTTGAGTTGTCATTCAGCAGGCCTGGAAGAGTTACTCAGTGAAACTTAATATTAATTTCATAGCGAAGTGTAATTTGTAGGCTTAGGTGTTTGTTAAAATCTTTAACCTTAGCAATAGTATTAGTGATACTTGTCTTGGCAAACAGCACTAAAATCAGTTGCTTGAGGCATGTCTGCGTGTGACCCTCTGTGTTAGGAAATCCTGTTGAGAGAAAAAGATCTTCCATTCTAACCTCCCAATATATGAGTTATTCTGTCTGTATCTGTCAGTAATGTTTAACTTGGTGTGGCCACACTGTTCTCCTCTTCTTTGTGTGTATAAAAGAGTGTTGTAGGCTCAGTATGCACACACACACACACACACACACACACTGGTGCTTGTCTTGGAGCACTAAAGGAACTGTGGGACATTAAACAGCTGAGCGGGAACACTGTGTGTTGGTGACAGTTTGTTTTTGTGTCCTTCTGGCGACTCCAATCGGCCTTCTTATGTAGTGTTCTTCTTTAGGATGATGAATGAAAAACACACTGTATCGCACTAATGATATAGACTTTATCCTTAAAGGGATAGTTCACCCAAAAATGAAAATTACCCCATGATTTACTCACCCTCAAGCCAGCCGTGGTGTGTATGACTTTCTTCTTTCAGACGAATCCAATCGGAGTTATATAAAAAATATCCTCGCTCTTCCAAGCTTTATAATGGCAGTGAATGGGTGTTATTTTCCAATAGTCCAAAAGACATCAAATAAAGCACATCCATCCATAATAAAAAGTGTCCCACACGGCTCCGGGGGGGGTGAATAAAGGCCTTCTGAAGCAAATCGATGAGTTTGTGTAAGAAATAGGCTGGAGGGCTGTCGTGGTGAGGGAATTTCCCTTGCGGTAATTTTGAGTGGCTCAATAGCGCGGTATGCGGTATTATCGCCATACACACACACACACACATATATATATATATATATATATAATCTAGTTACGATATGACTAACGAGGTCATATTTAGAAACCAATGAAACCGAAACCAAATAGCGTTGAAACGGGAAGTGAAGTAAACCGAAGAGAATGACAAAATAATGATCCACATAACAGAACATAAACCTGACAATAAGATTGTTAGGCTATTGTTAGCCTATA
>NW_015624555.1:934082-945563 GCF_001515625.1 Sinocyclocheilus rhinocerous | reverse complement strand
CATTGAGCGCCACTTTAGAAGGCCAGCTATGCCAGCTATGCGTCGGTGCTAAGACAGAGATTTCGCTTTCCTTGGACATGACAACCTATTTTATATGACTCGAAATCAGCATGGTACACATTATGTTATCATTACTAACTTGTTTAATATTCAGTCCACATGCATGAAGTGTAAAACGAGAAGGGCATAACCTTACGAAAAAAAGAAAACACACAAAAATCGCGGTTGCTGCGGTTCTTGCATTCCTCTGCGGTTTGCTCTTCAATAGCGCGGTATTGCAATATTGCGGTTATCGCGACAGCCCTAGTAAGAAAAATATCCATATTTAAAACTTTATAAACTGTAATCTCTAGCGTCCGCTAACTGTCGTATGCGTATTCACAATAACACTCTTCCGGTGGATGACGTAGGACGTAGCGCAGAGGAGAGAGCAAAACAAAACACTGGTCACGAATTAGAAGTACAAAACGAAGATTTGTAAAGAAAAATGTTGGAGCATTTCAATATAAACCAAGAGGGGACTGGTTTTCCTTTGCTAAAGTAAGGAAACTTTGCTTCCTTTGCTCCTGTAAACAAATGATGGTTATCATGAGACTAGCATATTGTCACTGGAGCTTACACTACGCCTACGTCATCCGCCGGAACGGTGTACTATTGTGAACACGCGTACAACAGTTAAGAGATTACTGTTTATACAATTTTAAATACGGATTATTTTCTTACACAACCAGATCGATTTGCTTCAGGAGGCCTTTATTCACCCCCCGAAGCCGTGTGGAGCACTTTTTATGATGGATGGATGCACTTTATTGGACTTCTTTTGGACTATTGAAAAATAACACCCACTCACTGCACCCACATTATAAAGCTTGGAAGAGCCAGGACATTTTTAAATATAAGTCCGATTAGATTCGTCTGAAAGAAGAAAGTCATACATACCTAGGTTGGCTTGAGGGTGAGTAAATAATGGGGTAATTTTCATTTTTATTTTCAACTATCCCTTTAAGGCATCTCTAAAAAGAAAACAGTGTCGATGTTCTGCTGAGTAGCCGTAACAATACAGCTGAAACTACAACAAATTTAATTGGCAGACGAGGTAAACGAATCATGACGTTTAGGTCCCACCGAGCGTAAATTCCTCCACACGAAAATAATGATAAAAAGTACATACTATCCGCTTAAAAAGATAACTACATGCTATTCCTCAATTTTTGTTCTAACCTATTCCAAGTGTCAATTCCTGCCCATGTAAAAGATGCCAAAAAGTACATACCGATCCCTTTGGAGATTTTCTCGGAATGATTCCAAATCGACGATCCAAAGCCTGAGATCGGGGATTGACAAATGTGGCCACCGGGAGGCACTGGCCGTGTTTATGCTCTACGAATACGTTACAGGACCTGACCGATCAACGATGAGACAGACATTTTGGAATTGTTAAAAGCATTTTGAAATCTCACATGAATGTCAGCACACGGCATACAAGAGATGCACCAGAACGGCAACGATTTACAGCATGTGTAAACTAAACGTGTCATGAAAAATTAAGTGTGGTTTTTTTTTTTTTCCTCAATGTTTTACATTCACGGTACTGCACAACAAGTCGCAGTTAACAATTGTTAACATAGCCGTCACCGTTATTTCTACAGCGCTTTATACAACACAGATAAATATTTAACAATGAAAACAGTTCAATTCTGCTTGTAAAGTAGGGCCCTGCATTTCAGCCCGGGCCCGATGGGCCCCAACTTTTTTACGCCCCTCGGGCCGGGCTTTTCACGTCATAGTTCAGATGCGGGCCAGGCCTCAGGCCTGTTTTAGGCTTCTCCTTATTTTTATATTTTAGACATCCATCAATTAGTGATGAAAAAAATTGCCGCGCTGGTGGAAACAACACAAGACCGTGCTAGCGGCTCGACGGTGTTTAGTGCCCCGCCAGCAGCAGTATGGTGCGTGCTGTCAGCGCAGCTGAAGAGTTCTGTGTTCAGCGCTCCTGTTCAAGACGAGACGGCAGAAAGCGCATCATGTTTTTTTTCTTTATTTTATAAAAGCACGTTTTGTTGATATTGTGAGTGCACACAAATAAAAGTAGACCCTTTACAGTTTAGAATAATGTATTACTCTTACCTTTATGAGCAAAAATGACGGCGTAAACACTGAAAAAAATGCAAGCGATCGCGCTGGCGCCTCCATGTCCTGCAAAGCGTCTCCGCACAAACTATTGGATATAGTGCACATTTATCTAGATTTAACGTTTAAACATTGTGATATGCTTGAACTGTTTTATATCTATAGATTTTATTTTAGGCAAGTCGTGATGATTTGAGAAGGCTAAATTGATCAAACATACAGTAGGCTCACTGTCTGCCGCTGGCTGCTTGGTCGTTACTTTAAAAAAATAAAAACTTGTATTTAGCGAACAAAAAATGCTCCAAACGTTTTTTTAAATTAACTTAATAAAAAAACAAAACAAAATATAATCACTTTGCTATTACATACAAAACTGAACTATTTTAATAGCTGAAACAGTAGTATAAGCTGTTTTGGGAGAAGGGGAAAAAAAGACGAACTCGTGTCGGGCTCGGGCCGGTAATTCTGTTAAGCTGTCGGACACGGGCCGGGCTAGGGTCTGAGCGTCTCGGGCCAGGGCCGGGCTAGGGCCTAAATTTGAGACCCGTGCAGGGCTCAGTAAAGCATATCTAAAAAGAAAACAGTGTCGTTGTTCAGCTGAATAGCCGCAACAATACAGCTGAAACTACAACAAATTTAAATGGCAAACGAGGTACACTGTTAACATGAACTCACTATACTTTAACCTACTAAGACACACTCTCTCTCTCTCTCTCTCATTTTCCTTCAGCAGGAAGTCTCTTGTAGGCTTATCTCTTTACCTCAGTTCACAGCTTTTCCAGCACACTGCATTCGTGTGTGTGTGTAAGTGTCTTTGACCTTCACAAAAACCCGTTGGGTTGGCAACACATTGTTAATACTACAAATAAACTTGAAAAGAGAGCTGAAGTCTTTGTCAGAAGGATGGGTAAAATTACACTGTCCCAGGAATAGTTCAGCTGAAATTCTCTAGTACAATCTCAGTAAGTGCTTGTTTTCATAATATTGCCTTTATGTTAGACCATAGTTGATGGTCTTTTACAAAAATGTATTATGGTAAGTAACCAGTTTCCACCAAATTATCATCAGGTATTTATGGAGTATTTAATGAGCTCTACACCTGACATGCATACTATATTTAATTAAATCAAAACAAGGGAATGAATTATTGATTTGTGGACATATTTTCACTAAAACGAGGGAGCTAATTCATAAAACAAGGGAAAGAATTCTTAGTTTGTGGTTGCGATTTAACTAAAAAGTAGGAACGAATTAATAAATCGAGGGAACAAATTTATAATTTGGTTTCCACAATAAATATACTTTTGTCCTACGGGGATCTGTAGGTATTAGTGGTGTTTGCTAAAGAAAAATATTGCTCTTTGGTTTAGAGATTCATACGTCACACTGCAACATTCATGTTGTCATCATGAGGGCTTGTGAAAAGGGCTCGTGTGAAATGCATTTTTAAAATGATTTCATAATGTTTGCTGAGGTGTGTTTATAATCTTAGTATCATCAAAACTGTCATTTTTAGATATAAATTGTAATTTTCTACCTTGATTTCAGTCCTCTGATAGGAAGGGGCGTGTCTGCTGTGAGACTTCTATGGAGCCAGATCAGCCTCAAAAATAATATATTTACAAAACAAAATTCATAAATGCACAGCACAATTTACATTTACAAAATCCGATACGTAAATTCAAAACACAATTCATAAATGCACAAGTAAAAGCATAAATATTTCCCCAAATGCTCACACAAATGCATCTTACCTAAATACATTTAAAATGTTTACACAAATATGTATATATCAAGTTCTTGAATTAATTTCCATCACACAGAATCGGATTTTGTAAATGTAAATTGTGCTGTGCATTTATGAATTTTGTTTTGTAAATGTATTATTTTTGAGGCTGATCTGACTCCATAGACTTCAATCTAAACGGACACTGCTATGATTGGCTAACATCTTTGCATATGAAATCAGCATTAGCTCTCTAGAAACGTTTACTGTGCTTTTACTGTAACAGCCACCAAGATTAACTGATTGTGAAAAGTGTTGATTACAGCATTATATTTAGAATTACTCCCGTTGCATCAATGTAGCCGAACACAGTCTACTTACACATGAATACCACAACGATCTCCTTATTGCAACAAGATTTCTGCAGTCTAACGAATACTTTCGTCATAACTAACAGTGAAAACGCAATGTAATAAGAGACTGGTTGAGCAGTGCAAACTGTGTCATTGACCATAATGGCAGTTTGGTGAAAACGCAGAAATCAGATGATCTTGTATTGACTGCTCCAGCTTTGATCGCTTATAGAGAACAATATAGAGAACAGATGGTTTTCACGCTGCTGACAGGAACCGTGTGAAGTCGATTGTTTAATCACTGGCTTGATTCACTAAACAGCAGTAAAGACAAAGAACGTAAAGTCCTTTACAAATTACACTGATATCATCATGATGCTCATGAATTTCAGATATTTAGATTGTTTCTTGAGGTTAGTCTATAAAGATTAACAGCAGTAGTATCACAGCATTTGTCTACATTTTTGCTAAATAAAAGTATAATACATTTCTATTTAAGAAAAAACGACTGATGCTAAGCTTTTGAATAGTAGTGTATGTCTTTAAAAATTTAAATCAAATGACAGATGTGTAGATATCTCCTATTACATATTTCTACAGAAGCATATAACTGTAACTAAATATGGCTGGTAATTTGGCAGAAACCATGGTTACCATGGAATGTTTTTGAAAGTGTCATTTGAGCCGTCAGAAATGCTGAATGAGTAAAAGTGCTTTGTCTTCATATTGGGTTTCACAGTGTGTGTATGTGTGTATGTTTGGCTCCTCTGTGGTGGAGTGACGGAGCTGCAAGTTTGATGACTATAGAGAAATCCTTGAGTGGTGTCATAAAAAAGGTGTTATTTCACTCAGACTTCAACCCTCATGTCTTCTGACTCGCATTTGAGTTATAATGTTATCACGCGCCATTCTCTGTTCTGTGGCGGTGTCAGTGTGTTATACTGCTGTTGTGTCATTCGACAGGAAAGCTAAGTGGAAAAACAGTACTGGTCTCCACATGCTCTTCATAAAACGTCACAAGACACACCTTTATGTGCATGGCAAAGAAAAAAGTGCAGTGCAAGACACTCTGGCAGTTGTAACATTTCTAAAGCCCACACGAAATCACAATTGAATTTACCCTACATCATGCATGTACTTCATTCTACCTCAGCCATGTTTTATATGTAAGAAGAGCTTACATGCAATAAAAATGGAGATTTGACAGTTTGCTAACACAGCAGTCCTTCTGCTGTTTCAGAGCAGCTTACATTGTGCCTTGTCAGCAGAGGCCTGTAACACCGGATATTCATGTGACATGATAAATGTAAGAACCATGTTCTTAAAGTGCAGTTTAATTACGAAACCCATAACTAAACATAAAAGAACCCAAATCTAAAGAGGACTAGACTATAAACTCATGACTTTTTCAAGAGGTGAACAACATATCGATGACTGATATGTCATTCACTGATAACATATTCAGTTATTATTAAAGTGCCCCTATTATTCCATTAAGGTTTCTAACTGTGTTTTGGGAGTCTCCTACAATAGGTGTACATGCCTACAAGGTCAAAAAAATGCTTCTGTTATCTCAAAACATGCATTTAATATCACCTCATTTTCCAACGATTCTCAAACGATTCGTTTGAAGCTGTTTGAAGATTCAGTCTCTCTAAACCCCTCCTTTCCATGAGCCTACTCTGCTCTGATTGGTCAGATGGCCCAGTCTGTTGTGATTGGTCTACCGCGCACAGCACGTGCCGGAAACCATACGCCCATTGCCATAGTTCTGCCTTTTGAACGCTCGATATAAAATATAAACATTTATTAATATAAACATATACTGTAGGTTGTGATTCAGTGGAGATTTGAAATAATTGAAATAAATTGAAATAAAGCTGAAAAACGTTCAAATACGAAAACGAAAACCTTACACTTGAAAAACTTGAATGGAAATTAGAAATGTTGCCTAAAATAAGTTTAAGCACTTTAACTGAAATAAAAACAAATTAAAACTAAGTAGAAGTATTAAAAAAACACTAATATTAAGAATAATGGCAAACACACCTAACAAGATTACTAAAACATGAATAAAAAACTGAAGCTACAAAAATTAAAGCTAATTCAAAATATTTATTATTTATTCGTTTTTATTCATAAAATAACACTTGTTGTGCATGAAATAAATATGCTTTTTGTATTCTAGCAGTTGGGCCCTTTACAACAATATGACACATGGCTGTCTGATTACTAATTCATGTTATGGTTACTATGATCATATTTCATAAATATGAAATGAGTCACTTCTGATTTGTTAGCAAATTGCCATTCACAATTTAAAAGTTGATTATTTGCTATCTTTGGTTTTGAATACATAATCTAATTAACTAGCTGAAAAAGGGTTTGAAAGAGTTAAACTGCAAGAAGTAAAATTAGTGGTTAGTTCTTGATTTTCAGTTATTGTTATTGGCTTAGAATTACCCCATCCTGGAAATTACCTGTCATTTTTTGAGAGTTGCTCAATATTAGCAGTAGATATGTAATTAAAGTAGTTTGAAGGGATAGTTCACCCAAAAGTGATAATTTTGTCATTATTTATAAAAAAAGAAGATATTTTGAATAATGTGTGTAACCAGTTGATGTAAAAAAAATACTATGGAAGTCAATGGCTACCAGCAACTGTTTGGTTACACACATTCTTCAAAATATCTCCTTTTGTGCACAACAGAAGTAAGAAAGAAATTCATACAGGTTTGGAGCAACTTGAAGGTGTGTAAATGATGACAGACTTTTCATTTTTGGGTGAACTGTCCCTTTAAATATTTTTCTAAATGTGTCTTAAATGGTCATTTAGTATGCACTTCTTACATTGTATGTTTCAGACATGCGATCATGATGATGATGATGTTGAGATCGCCGTGGACAACGCTGCCTTTATGGATGAGTTCTTCTCCCAGGCATGTTCTTCTGTGTATTTTACAGTGTGTGTTTTTTGAAAATACTTTTGGTGCGCTTTGTCTGAATGTGTGTCATTGTGACCTTTATTGCTTGTTTCAGATTGAAGACATCAGGAACAGCATTGATAAGATCGATGATAATGTGGCTGAAGTGAAGAAAATTTACTCAGTTATTCTTTCTGCACCAACATCAGACCAGAGTAAGAGACGGGCTCATGTGCACTCATTGTGGGCATTTTGACCCAGTTCTGCATTGTTTTCCACTGACTGGTAGTAGCAGGTGAAACAGACTGAACATGAGTCATATACTGTAGTAATAATGTTGTTATATCACAGCTAGTGTAAAGGTAGCATCTGTTCATTAGAGTTCTGTTCATTAACATTAGTTCATGCAATAATTAACATGGACAGACAGTCAAGAATACTTTTATTGCATTTGTTAAATGTCAATTTCAACACATGTAAAAATGTTTATAACAGTATCTCTCTTCAAAAAAAAAACTGTAAAAATGTTACAGTAAAAAACTAAATTGGTTAACTGTAAATTACCTTAACATATATGGTGAAAAACTCTAATTGGTTTAACATAGTAATATATGCATTTTTACTGTAAAATACTGTCAAAATTTGTCGAATTCATAGGAAACTGAACTACCATAGGACATTCCTAGAAGTTTCTTCATGACACTTCACATATGATTATTTTATTACATTTAAAATTAATTTAAATTTTATTTAAAAAATTTCTTATCATTGCTGGACATTAATGATACTTTTTCTGTTATGAGTTAATGTTCATTGTAAAATACACAGGCACCAATATCCTATCCAGTGCCACCATGTTTTTAAGTTCTGGCAACTACAGCGTCCTTTTTATACCTTAAATTTAAAATTATATGTTTTACGCTGTACATGTGCTAATACATTTTTAACATCAAGCTGAATAAGTTAACGTTAGTTAAATTATGAGCTAAAATTAGCAGTGAACAACTGAATAATTAAAAATGTCAAATCTTTTTATAAGATACCTAATGAAACTCATTAGAAATAAAACTCATGGCAGATTTATTCAAACATAAAATAAGGCATCGCTAACAGGTTAAGTAAAACTATAATAAATATGTAATATAATGCATATATTTAGCAAAATGGTCCTTTCTAGAGTTATTTCGTTTCTAGTTGACTAACGAGTTATGGACATTGATTGGCTTACCTGAGGTAAACGTTATAGGACATATTGTTTATAAACAGTTTTTATTGACATCGATTACATGAGATATGATACACTGCAGTAAGTAGTTTCCTTCATAAGAGACTTTAAAAAAAAAATCCCGAGCCCAAACTTTTGAACAGTAGTGTGCATGAAACCTAACTCCGTTTAGTCTACTGAGCTTTGAAAGAACAACCTTTTAACAATGACAAAACACACACATCTTCATCTGCTGAACTTCTGTTTTCTTGTCTGTGAACAGAAACGCAGGATGATTTGGAGTCGCTTACTAACGATATCAAGAAAATGGCCAACAATGCTCGTAACAAACTGAAGAGTAAGTGTCTTTGCTCGTTTACAGGACTGCTTTGTGCTGTTCTCATTAGGTGAAAGAAATAGGCCACAAAGAACTAGGCTTGGCGTTACAAACACTTCTGACCCAGAATAATGTGAGCCATTTATCTTTTACCTTTAGAAAAGCAATATTTACCCTGTTGTCAATGTTATTTGAGTATCACTGAGATGCTACTTTTCATATTTGTTTTCATTTTATTTCAAGTTTTAGTAATTGTTTGTGTTTTTGATATTTTTATGTTTTTTCTTTTCTTTCTTTCTTTTTTTTAAATGTCTATATACGTTTTAATGCCGTTTTAGTCATTTTAGTACATCAAATTAAACTAAATGAGAACTAGTTTATGGTTAACATGGTTAATGTTTGTGGTGTCTGTAAAATGTGAAAGCTGTGAGAACTCATAACACTGCAAACCTAGTCTACCTATGGGTACAAATAAAGTGAACCTGAACCTGAACCTGAACCTAAATGTTGCTTTGGCAACTAGCTGAAAAGTAAGGTTAAGGTTTTTTTTTATGATGTTATTTTAGTTTTAGTTAACTAATAATATAATGTGTGTGTGTGTGTGTGTATGTGTGTGTGTGTGTGTGTGTGTGTGTGTGTTTGTGTGTGTGTGTGTGTCCATACAGCCATTGAAAGGAATCTCGAGATGGAAGAAGTGGAGAGAGTATCGGCCGACTTGAGAATACGCAAATCACAGGTGAGTCAGCATCCCGCTCAGGTAACACACACAAATACACATGCTCTATTAACTCTGCCCTCATGTTGCCCTGCCAGCACGCCGTACTTTCCAGGAAGTTTGTTGATGTGATGACCAAATACAATGAAGCTCAGGTGGACTTCAGAGAGAAAAGCAAAGGTCGCATTCAGAGACAATTAGAGATCAGTAAGTCACTCCTGACTAAACAACAGTGCGTGAGACAGCTCTTATCAAACAGTGTGCAGCGTACAGCACGTTTCTTTCTCAAGCTTGTGGTTGAAGCGTGTCAAACTGACACTGTGCTATTCCCCTTTTCTGTCGTTGACTTGCTTTTGTTCTGCTTCTCGCTCTAGCTGGTAAAACCACAACTGATGAGGAGCTGGAGGAGATGCTGGAGGGAGGAAACACAGCCGTTTTCACAGCAGGGGTAATGCATGCGTGCATGTGTGTGTGGCAGAGCTGGAGTCAAAACCTTTCCCTTCCTCATAACTTGCTCCCATAGGCAGTGCACGAGATCCATAGTCTAAAGCAGCACTCAGAAAAAGAGGTACAAAGCTGTCACTGTGGCGCTAGCCTTTCAAAAGATACTATGTACTAGAGCTGTCAAAAAAAAATTCAAATTTTTAATATTCGTCGAATTAAAAAAAAAAAACTTTGCATTCGAATTTTAGGTCTGCGTCAGCCGTCAGGCAGCCTTATCAGTGGCGCACGAAATGCGACGACGATGTAAGCGTCATTGCATTTTAATGCTTTTGTTAGCCTATTCAGTTGAACCCACTAGATGCGGCGCTGCTACGTTGTTCATTCAATATATAGCGGAAAACAAGAACATCAATGCGGAGAAGATGTTGTTTACGTCAAAACTGAAACCAAGCCGTTCACACAGAACGCATATTTATCACATTTTCTAGACGGACATCTATCAGCGTTGCACTCGCGTCTCACACAAGAGAGCGGCATGTTTAGAAAGCTATGTAAAATTAATGTAAGTTCAACTTTTAAAAAACATGTCTCAAGACTTTATGGCGGTTTTTCCCCATCCCACTGTATCTCATTTTTTTAAATGAAGAAAGTAGCCTACCTTTGTGATTGGTTTTCGGTCCTTTGTATTAAACTATACATACATGCATGGTGCTGTTTTTTTTATTGTTTAAGCAACTTTATTAATTCTATATATGGTTTATAAACATTATTTTAAACATTATGCACTTTTTTCAAAGATAGTCGTGTTATTTTATTACGCTTTGAAGAAACGTGCATAATATTTTGCTCGATGCGCCCTCTTGTGGCCTCAGGAGAGATGCCAAAAGCTTTTTTTCCCCCTAACTGAAATTACGCCTTTTAAATTCGAATATAATTCGAATTTTGATAATATTTAAGTAGAAAATTCGAATTTAGTTTTTCAGTCATTTTGACAGCCCTAATATGTACACTTAAATGCTAATATGCATTTTTTGAAGTACTAATATGTATCTTTAAGGCAGTGGCGTTCCGTCCATATATATATGCTCCGCATACCCAGGCCATTTGAGAGAATAAGTTCACGGGATAATTCATATAAACAAGATTATAAATTGTTCCCTTGTCATTTGAAATGTAACTTAAAGCTTAAAGAGTTAGGAATAAGCACGTAAAATTATTTTTTTGCCAAACGGCAGTAATTTTCTGTAAATCTACGTCATTTATGGTTGCTTCCTGGTGAGCGGATTCTCCGCAGCTTTCTCGTCTCCGCTCTGTTGCTATGACTCGTCAGGATTATAGCACGTTCTCAGTGATTTGCTGGTCTGCGGCAGATTTAATTTAATGCGCGAGGTAAGCTTTCAGCGAAGCGCTCGCCCAAGCGGAAAAATGCGCCGTTGTGTTGCTGCCAGATCTCGATTGCCGAAAATTACATTGTGTTTGATGCAAAACCAACTCGACTAAATCAAAAGAAAAAAAACACTAGCTGAATTTTTTTTTTTTCTCAAGCAAAGCAAATTTTAAAAGTCCACTGAACAACTTACATTTTTGGTCATAGACAACTTATGTTGAAGATATACGTTACTGTCAACGTTATTGCCTAAGCGGTAAA
>NW_015624555.1:927705-934033 GCF_001515625.1 Sinocyclocheilus rhinocerous | reverse complement strand
TATTTTAAATACTTTTGGGTATTTTGCATGGTCTGTTATTGGAGTGTCACACGGGTGGGAGTTTTAACTCCTATTCACTGTGAATAAAAAAAAAAATTTATCTGATGCAGAGACATATAGACCGGGGGAATCCCCCCATCTCCCCACCCTCTGATTACGTATCATAACTTAACTACGTGTAAACGTTATTTGGCGGTTTTTACTTGGAAAACCAGCTATATTTTTCTTGCATTCGAATAACAATGGATAAACCTGAAACGATAGAAGAAGAATTGGAGATGAATTTCATTTACAAATAAGGTAGGAAATGTGCATACTTTTAAATCGAGACCTGCCACGGTGTTTCTTATTTGTCATCTTGATCCCTTTTGAGTGTCCTAAAAGCTGATGGGGGTGGGGGGGTCTATCACTCAGCATACCCAGTTAGCCGCTCGCCACTGCTTTAAGGTACTAATATGCACCATTTAGGGTTAAAAAAATGTAGAAGATCAGATGTACCCTTTAGCTTTTGTACCTTAGGATACCATCCCAGTGGCAGCTTTTGTACCTTTTTTTTGGTTCTCAACCAGGGAGCATCAAGATGGCTTAAAATGATTTAAAATAAGATTAAACAACTACAAATCAACTTATTTCTTATTTTATTTAACCCCTTCAACAACTGTTTGTTTTCTTTAAAGAACCAGGGTTCCCAAGGTTTTGGAAAATATGGATTTATTATGTAGCCTAATGTTAAAAGTGTGATTTCTAGACCTGAAAAAGTCAATTAAGAGTGTAAATTAATTAAGAGAATCTTAAAACAGAATCTTATACATTTTTTAAGTTATGCCAAGATTTTAAATATTTTATTGGGTAGAAACTCTGAGTAATAAATCTATTTTTAAATCCCTATCCAGTAAATCACAAATGACTGGAAGAGTCGTGGAAATTTATCGTTTAAAAGAAAGGGATGCCTGAATAACATACAGCTCATAACATTTCTGGAATCCTGAAATTGTATTATTTTAATTTTAGAAATGTTGTATTCAGTGTGTGGCTAGCTACTTTTTTGTTCATTTTCAGTTATTTTAATATTAATAATATTTATAATTAAAGTAAAAAAAATATTGTTTAAATTAAATATGTCATTTAATTTAAATGGTTTTCTAGATCTTGACACTGCAGATTTAAAGTGGCACAAAATAAGATTTTGGTCATATTGCCCACCTCTAATGCAGCATATAAGCTGTATTAAAATATGTGGACTCTGGCATTGGAATCAGCACAGCAAGCAGTATTTTGTCATGAATGTAACAGTTGAGTGATTCATTGTTTCCTGTGATTGTGGTTGCTGTGTAAATACACTCTTATCTCATAGCATAAATGCTACTTAAATGCAACTTCCGTGGTGACTTCACAGCAGTAGAGAAGTAGCCCACCCACACACTTTATGATGCAATGCAATGCAAAAAACACATTACTTTTCATATGAAGTCAAATGTAATGCAAATGGTTACTTGTTTTTAGAAACTATTATGTAACATGTTGCTTTTAACGTAATGTTCCCCTGACATCTGAGGTTTTTGTTGTAACTGTTTAACTGGTCACCGATGGCAAACACCACTTGACTAGTGGTAATTTGAATCCGAGACCCTTGTCTTAAACCATATTGAGACTCAGACCAGGACAGCAAATAATGAGACTCAGGCCACTTTAATGTCTCAAAACCAAGACCACAAGATCTAGACTCCATCTCTAGAGTACTGGATCCTCACACTTTCATAATCTTTGTTGGATATGAATATTGTGTTGCAGATTGTGGATTCAGGGATCTCTAAACAAGCGCTGAGTGAGATTGAAGCGCGTCACAAAGACATTGTGCGTCTGGAGAGCAGCATAAAGGAACTGCACGACATGTTTGTGGACATCGCCATGCTGGTGGAGAGCCAGGTACACTCCTCCCTTCATCACGCATCTGTTTGTCCATCGTTTTCTCCATCCTTTCATACTGTCAGTGTTTTCTGACTTCCTCCTCATTGTCATGCATTTCCTTCTCTTTCTCTGCCTCTCTCTCTCTCTGTCTTTTGTCTGTAGCATCCTTGTCTCTCTTCCTCTTTGTTCAAACTCGTTCTGTTGGTTGCTAAGCCGTATGCTGCTGGTCGGAGTGACTTCCCATCAGCTTTTTCTCTCACATGTGAGTGCTCTCTAACTGTCCTCTATGTTCGCATGACCTTTTTATTTCCCTTACTGACTGTATTCCTTTCATTCATCTACTTTATTATTTCGTCACAAACTTTATACACCCATTACAACCTCACCTTCAATAGAAGAAATTAAAGTGAGTAGCTCTTTTCCAAAAACCTAGTGAGCTGCACAGCTAGATGATGTTTTAAATAAGCAAAATTATACTTATTTATAAGATACCTCGATTTGATCGAAAATACAGTAGAAACTGTAGTATTGTAAAATATAAATAATTTAACTGAATATATTTTAAAATGTAATTTATTCCTGTGATGCAAAGCTGAAAATTTAGCATCATTAGCATTACTCCAGTCTTCAGTGTCACATGATCCTTCAGAAATCATTCTAATATGCTGATTTGCTCAAGAAATATTTCGTACTATTATCCATGGTGAAAACATTGTGCTGCTTCAGGATTCCTTGATGAATAGAAAGTTCAGAACAGCATTTATTTAACATATAAACAGTTTGTAAATCACTTTAATGCATCCTTACTGAATAAAAATATAAAAAAAATTTATGTTTTACTGGCCCCAGACTTTTGGTGGTGTATATTTTGCATGAACAGCACTGAACTGCTGGGTTGCTGCCCATCAGGTGTGTTTCATATCAATCACTTATTAGTTCCATTTCAGTTTGGTTTCTGCCTGTGAACGCAGCTCTCTGTGTAGATCGTTAATAGCAGGGATGCAGTTCACTAGGTTTAGGAGCAGAGCTAATTCAACACAATCTAAAGAGCTCTGGTAAATTATTGACCAATCCATTTTGCTTATTAACTGCTTGCTATGGAGAAAAGTGAAAGGTAAGCTTCTGGTATTTCTCTTATAAGTCCCTGTTCTTCAGAGCGTCAACACTGAATAAGGCAGACCGGGGCTAGTTCTCACTCTTCTTACTCCAGTGAATCAGGGTGGGCTTGGTTTTCAAAGCCAATTTCTATATAGCCAAAGTACTGGCTAGAAAGATGTATTGAACATGTTTACCACTATTGCCCTGGAAAATAAAAAAGTTATTTTAAAAACATTGACTGCCTAAAGTGATAATTCGTCCCAAAATTTTGTCATCATTTACGCGCCCTCATGTCATTCCAAACCTGTATAACTTTTTTTCTTCTGTTGAACACAAAAGAAGCTATTTTGAAAAATGTGAGTAAGCACACAGTTTCTGGTCCCCATTGACTTCCATAGTATTTTGTCCTTACAGTGGAAGTCAGTGGGGACCATTAACTGTTTGGTTACAAATATTCTTCAAAATATCTTCTTTTATGTTTCACAGAAAAAAGAAAGTCATACAGGTTTGGAACAACGTAAATGATGACAAAACTTTCATTTTTGGGTGAACTATCCCTTTAAGACCAATTTGAGATTAAAGGGGTCATATGATGCGATTTCAATTTTTCCTTTCTCTTTGGAGTGTTACAAGCTCTTGGTGCATAAAGAAGATCTGTAAAGTTGCAAAGGCTTAAGTCTCAAATCCAAAGAGATATTCTTTTTAAACGTTAAGAGTCAATCACGCCTACCTAAAACGGCTCGTTCGAACACGCCCCCATATCATCATATGACCCCTTTAACTTCGCTGTGAGACAACTAGCCCCGGCTTCCCCATCTGTGTGTGTGTTCGTGGTGCACCTGGGTATATATGTATTATTTGGAGATAAAGGCACCCTGTATGTGTGTTTTCATTGTTTTTTGTTTTTTCATATGTTTCAGGGCAACATGGTTGATAACATTGAGGTGAATGTAGGTAAAGCAGTCGATCACGTTGAAGCGGCAAAGACTGAAACCAAGAAAGCAGTCAGGTATCAGAGCAAATCCCGGAAGGTACGGACTTCACTGTAACAGGCAATGAGGCTTCTGCTGTTTCTTTTCTCTTCCGTTTTTGCCCCCCACCTCTCTCTCTTTCTCTCTCTCTCTCTCTCTCTCTTTCTTCTCTATTTCCTTTTTTTTTCTTTTCCCTTCTTTCTTCGTCACCCAAAATCCACTGTAGGGCGGTATGATTGAGAGGATTGAGAACAACATGGATCAGTCAGTGGGTTTTGTGGAGCGGGCGGTTGCTGACACTAAAAAAGCCGCTAAATATCAGCAGGAGGCTCGACGTGTGAGTTCATGATGAATTTCAGGCCCCGCCCCCTTTCCCACCCTGCCTCTCCTTACTGTGTCCGAACCCACTGACGTTACACATAGAGTCACATTCACACACTAACAAACCCAGTGATTATTACTAATCCTGATACGCCCTGAAACCTCCCATTACAGGATTTCAGTGTAAGTCAGGTCATGAAAAAAAACAATGTTAAGCCACATGTTCACTTTTCATGTCATATTAACAGCAACAAAACATTTGACACATTACACACACACAGCTGAGAAGGATACATTTTAACAAAGCCGTTCTGTGTTAAAATGTGAGGAAAAACAACCTCTTTTGGTGTGAGCGAGAGCTTACGGTGATTGATCTGTTAGCACCATTCATGAAGTCAAGGGGTTTGTGACCATTTTGGTCTTTTTGCCACTTTTATATATACAGATAAAATCATAGAAAACACAGCATGTGTATAAAAATATAAAAACTTGCTCCACCTATGAAACTACTTCTCTTTATTGTCATTGTTCAGGTACAACAATGACAATGATAGATTTTCATATTAAATTTAAAGGAACACTCCACCCAAAAATGAAAACTTTCATCATTTATTCATCCTCATGTCGTTCTAAACCTGTCTGACTCTACTTTCCTTTCTTCTATGGAACACAATATAATATATTTTAAAGAATGTTGGGAAGCAAACATCACCGGATTCCATTGACTTCCACTGTATGGGCAAAATTCTCAAAATATCTTCTTTTATGTTCCTCAGAAGAAGGAAAGTTATACAGAAAATGGTGACTTTCATTTTTGGGTGAACTGTCACTTGTATAGTAGTATTATATTCTTATATAAAATTATATTAAGAAAAATCAATTAAATAGTTATGTATTAAGGCATAAACAAGAGTAGAACAACAGAAAGAATAGAAAAGTATTACAATTAATCAAAGCTATAAAGCAATGATTTTAACATGAAGGTTTATTGTACATGGAATGAACTGACCAAGGCAGTGCAAAATATTAAGACTGATTTATTGAGTATGTGTAGTAAACCAAGACCAAGATGTGCAAAATACACATTTTTGGAAATTATCTTGCGAAGAGACAAATTCTGAGATTCCATCTGGAAATACGTCACATTAAGAAAGTATTTTGGGTTGCAAATGATGAATATGATGGGCATACATGGTGAAGCACAAGCTCTCCTTTCTTTCTTTCTTTCTTTCTTTCTTCTTCTTCTTCTTTTTAAATCTTCAACACTCTCTGAACAAATGGTATGAAAACTGTCACTGGGGCAGTCAGTAGGCTACCTTTTCAAAAGGTACCCCTAAAGGTGCATAAAAGTACCTCAAATGTACATATTAGTACCTCAAATGGTATATTTGTAGTTTTTGTAAGGTACCACCCCAGTGACAGCTTTTGTACTTTCAGTACAAAAATCCTCATTTAGTGCAAAAAAATACAATTTAGTAGAGTAAATGATAGTTTTATAGACATTGTCTTTTCAATAAATGTAATGCCTAGTCCTGAAATGAATACCAGATTTTCCATCAAAGATCATTTGTTGGCCCAGACTGGATGTTGTGTCTTTATATTTGAGTGAGCTGTTTATTTGTTACTCAAATGTTAACGTAGATGCTAACAGTTGTGTTGTTGTGTATATGTGTGTTTCTTCACAGAAAACAATTATTATAGTGTCTGTGGTTTTGGCGGTTTTGGCAATTATTGCTTTGATAGTGGGTTTATCCGTAGGTCTGAGATAAAGGCTCTGGTGAGTAAATTTCAGAGGACTGTGTGTAAGGTTTGGGAACTGGGAAAGGTGTGGGTGTTTGATATTATTCAGATATCGACCGGGTTTTTTTAAGTTCATCTTCTCTAGTCTTCCTCGTGGATGTAAATAAGCATGCTTTGTAGGGCTGGGTAAAAAATATAGATATCTCGATATTAATCGATTCTCATTTTTATGATATCAATTCTTAAATCCCGAGAATCGATTAGTCTAGCCTGTTTTCAGTTAATGGACG
>NW_015624555.1:924136-927628 GCF_001515625.1 Sinocyclocheilus rhinocerous | reverse complement strand
GTCAATATAACGTCTTGTAAACAATGTAACGTCACATTTACCTCAGAAAAACATATTTGGTGACCATAAACTCATTAGTCAGCTAGTTTTGCTAAATATATGCACCATATAACATATTCATTATAAATTTTACTGTTCTTCAATGTTTAATTTATGTTTGAATAAATCCATCAAGTTTTTATGACAGCCACCATTATGTTTATATTTAAAAAAAACGAATTGAAGTAGAAATGTTATTATGTAATTGTAACTTTATTAGTGTAATTTTAACAAATCAGTCAATTTTAACCTTCAGTATTATAGTAATGTAGTACCAACTGACTCTCATGTATATTTTACATGATTAGTTGAGAGAAAATTCGGCATGTACTGTACCTGATATATATCCAAAATAATCGATATTGAATCGAATCGAATCGAATTGGTAATCGAATCGCAAGCTTGTGAATGAGAATCAAATCGAATTCTGAAATTTGTGTCAAAACCCAGCCCTAATGCTTTGTTTGGGGTCTCCTAGGCGTCCTTTGGTTTGGTTGTGGAGTTCATTTCTATGTTGTCTGTGTGTTATGGTTCTGTTGGGCTCCGTTGTTTGTTATGGTGGTGAAGGGTTGAAGACTTTAGATGTTTGCTGTTGGATTAATGGATCATGTTTTGTTTCGTCTCTTGTAGAAGATGATCATACTGGGTGTGATTGGTGCTGTGGTGCTCATCATCATCCTCATCGTCATCCTCACACAGGTTCTATGAAAACCTCTGTGGCTGCTCACAAACTCTCCATTATTACAGATGATCATTTCCTCCACTCCTTTTCATCCTCCCTGTTTTTCCTTGGAAGTACGTCAAGACAAATGCTCCGCCCCCTGCACCTGTGGCCCCTCCCTTCATCAGCACAAACCAATGGGAAACTACTCTGCTGGAACCCGAGTGATGGTCAAGGAAACAGACTGTGTTTTTTTTGTTGTAAGGACGTGATGGGAAATGTTTAAGGAACTTCTACTACATGCAAGGAATGGCGTTTGAAGGAAGCACATTTTAAATACATGGACAAATCCATGAGCACAAAATAAGGGACTTTTATGAGATTCACAAGGGGAAGTTAACCTCCATTTTACGCCTTAATGTTTTTATTGTATTGTGTGTTCATAAGACACATCAATGTCTACATCTACTGGATGAGCTGCTGTTCTTGATCAAAAGGGCTCAGAGACACAGATGTGATTTCAGCTTCTATTTTGGATCCCTGTGAAATGAACACAATAAGCTAAGCATTGATGGGTCGTCCAGAACGGAAGAAGCCCACACGAGTAGATTTTTATTGTGATGAACGTCTGTATGGGAATTAACCTAAGGAATAAATTACATTATATATTTTCTAAGTATTTTGTACATTTTTGAGAAATGAATTGATGGATTCAAAGGGATCATTGTCAGAAAACTGTCATTTGTTTATATGTTAATAAATTATATATTAATTAATATTTAATAATCAACCGATAGGGTTTCAATAGTTATAATAAGTTTATATGTGAGTATGGGTTCAATAGTTACACTATTACTTAAACTATTACTCCTAATCATGCGGTTTCAGGCCTGCAAAAAAATTATCCAACAATACTTTTTTCATGAATCATGTTATTAGGAAGCACAGGAAAACTTCTTGTTTGGTTTGTATTATGAATGTGCTCCACACCTGATGGTAAGTAAATGCTCGCTTTCTTAAACACACAAACACACACAGGCCTTAAATCTAAACCTTTCCTTTGTTTTACTCCTCTTTCTCCCTTCTGTCATTTTAAAAGAATTGTGCATGGTTTTTCATGAGCAACATTTTAAAAGACGTGGTCTGCTGTGAGAACTTTTCCCCTTTCCCATGTGCATTTTCTAACTTTCTCCTGTTCTCATTTGTCTTTACTGTCTCATACATATCCATCTTTCTCTCTGTAGAAGAAATTGATGATCATGCTTTGCTGTGTGATTCTGGGGATTGTTGTCTTTTCTTACCTTTACAGCTTCTTTTCTTAATGGTAAGAATTCTAATTAATATATAGTATACACATATATAAGGGAGACTGGGGCAAGTTGTCACAAGTAACTGTATAAACTATATATAAATGTGTTTTTTCTCCAGCAGTCTGTGTATTTTAATTGCAGTTTTATGATGATTTTGAATATACTGCCCTCCAAACTAAGATTCCATGGAATGAGACTGTGTTCATCATATAAACCTTTGGGTTAACAAACACATTAAAACCACACTGACATGCATTCACAACTATTTAACGAAGGTGAATTGTGTTCTCTGGACAAGAGTATTGTGTGCTTCACATTTTGGGCAAGTACTCTTCATATACTACCAAGAAGTCTCTTGTGCTCATTAACAATGGTTCTTATTATCCGTGGAAACTTTCCATTCCACAAAAATTTCTTTATAGTGGATTATTTTAAAATGTTCATCAACCTAAGAGCAACATGGTTCTTTTAAGAACTGTTCACTGGGGAACCCCAAAGAGTTTTTCTATGGTATCACAGTACAAATTGTGAAATATTATCATTTAAAATCAGTTTTAATATATATTAAAATGTAATCTATTCCTGTGATGCAGTGCTTAATTTTCAGCATCAGTCTTCAGTGTCACATGATCCTTCAGAAATCATACTAATATGATGATTTGCTCCTCAAGAAACATTTCTGATTATTGAAAACAGTTGTGCTGCTTTGTTTAAAAAAAAAAAAGGCATTTATTTGAAATAAATATTCTGTCACTTTTGAACAATTTAATGTCTTTGCTGAATAGAAGCAAAAAAAATAAAATAAATCTTACTGACCCCTTAAAGGGATAGTTCACCCAAAAATGAAAATTCTGTCATTAATTACTCACCCTCATGTCGTTTCAAACCCGTAAGACCTTCGTTCATCTTCGGAACACAAATTAAGATATTTTTGATGGAATCTGAGAGCTGTCTGACCCTCCATAGACAGCAACACAACTGAAATGTTCCCAAGTCCAGAAACGTAGCAAGGAGATCTGTAAAATAATCCATGTGACATCAGTGGTTCATCCGCAATTATACCAATTATACGCATTTATACGCATCACCCTGGTGCCATTTTGGAGAATATCCGCTGGACGTAAACAGCATATGCTATTCTGTGTCAGCTGCGTCACGCGGATATGTTGTTTTCATTCAAATCAAAGCGTAAACAACTTAAGGTCCCCTGAAATGCTTAGAAACATGCAGCGTTACTGTAAGTGTTGACGTCATTTTAACTGAAACAGGAAAACAGGGCGGGACATATCAAGCAGCCCCGCCCCTTTTTAAAATAGCCAATAGCGTTCGTTTATATCACAGCTTGGGCTAGAGCCGTTCAGAGCCGTTGAGCTCCGTAAAGCCACATTTGACAGGGTTTGCCAGCCACAATCTCATCTATATTGCTATAAAATATAGCATTCTGTGTAGAATTCAAAAAGCTCCGATACATTTTGTGGTCTG